>NW_024082063.1:96872-120362 GCF_003009895.1 Hyaena hyaena | reverse complement strand
CTTCTCTGCCTGACTGATTTTGCTCAGCATAACACCCTCAAGGTCCATCCATGTTGCTACACATGGTCAGATTTCATTGTTTCTCAATGCCATGTAGTATTCCATCGTATAGATAAACCACATCTTCTTGATCCATTCGTCCGTTGATGGACACTTAGGCTCTTTCCATGTTTTAGCTATTGCGGAGAGTGCTGCTATGAACATTGGGGTACATGTGCTCCTATGCCTCAGCATTTCTGTATCCCTTGGGTAAATTCCTAGCAGTGCTATTGCTGGGTCATAGGGGAGTTCTATTGTTAGTTTCCTGAGGAACCTCCACACTGTTTTCCAGAGGGGCTGTACCAGTTTACATTCCCACCAACAGTGCAGGAGGGTGCCTGTTTCTCCACATCCGCGTCAGCATCTAGAGTTCTCTGATGTGCTCATTTTAGCCACTCTGACTGGCGTGAGGTGGTATCTCAGTGTGGTTTTGACTTGTATTTCCCTGATGAGGAGGCATGCTGAGCATCGTTTCATGTGTCTTTTGGCCATCTGGATGTCCTCTTTAGAGAAGTGTCTGTTCATATCTTCTGCCCATTTCTTCACTGGGTTGTTTGTTTTTCGGGTATGGACTTTGGTGAGTTCCTTATAGATTCTGGATATTAACCCTTTATCTGATATGTCATTTGCAACTATCTTTTCCCATTCTGTTGGTTGCCTATTAATTTTCTGGGTTGTTTCTTTGGCTGTGCAGAAGCTTTTAATCTTGATGAGGTCCCAATCGATTATGTTTGCTCT
Organism: Hyaena hyaena; assembly: GCF_003009895.1. Taxonomy (NCBI): domain Eukaryota; kingdom Metazoa; phylum Chordata; class Mammalia; order Carnivora; family Hyaenidae; genus Hyaena; species Hyaena hyaena. Next base: position 119,585 of record NW_024082063.1, on the reverse strand, counting down.
TAATTCCTTTGCTTTGGGGGATGTGTCAAGTAAGAGGTTGCTGCGGTGGAGGTCAAGGAGGTTGTTTCCTGCTTTCTCTTCTAGGGTTTTGATGGATTCCTGTCTCACATTCAGGTCCTTTATCATTTTGAGTTTATTTTTCTGTATGGTGTGAGAAATTGATCTAGTTTCATTCTTCTGCAAGTTGCTGTCCAATTCTCCCAACACCATCTGTTAAAGAGGCTTTTTTCCATTGGATATTATTTACTGCTTTGTCAAAGATTATTTGGTTGTATACCTTTGGGTACAGCTCTGAGTTCTCAATTCTATTCCATTGGTCAATGTGTCTGTTTTTGTGCCAATATCATACTGTCTTGATGATGACAGCTTTGTAGTAGAGGCTAAAGTCTGGGATTGTGATATCTCCTGTTTTAGTTTTAGTTTTCAGTATTAATTTGGCTCTTCGGGGTCTTTTGTGATCCCTACAAATTTGAGGATAGTTTGTTCTAGTTTTGAGAAGTATGCTGGTGCAATTTTGATTGGGATTGCATTGAAGGTGTAGATTGCTTTGGGTAGTAATGACATTTTAACTATATTTTTTCTTCCAACCCATGAGCATGGAATATTTTTCCATTTCTTTGTGTCTTCTTCAATTTCCTTCATCAGTTTTCTATAGTTGTTTTTTTTTTTTTTAGCACCTAGAATATTTTTTACTTTAAATCTGGATTTGAGCTGCTGTTTTTTTTTTTTTTTTTTTTTTTTTTTACAAATAGTTTATTGTCAAATTAGTTTCTACATAACACTCAGTGCTCATCCCCAAAGTGCCCTCCTTCATGCCCATCCCCCCCTCCCCCCCACATCCATCAGTCCTCAGTTTTTGTCAGCATTCAAGAGTCTCTCATGGTTTGCCTCTCTCCCTTTCCCCCACCATTTCCGCCCTTCTTCTCCCCCTTGGTCCTCCGTCAAGTTCCTCCTAATCCTCCTATATGTGCAAACATATGGTATTTGTCCTTCTCTGCCTGACTTATTTCGCTCAGCATAACACCCTCAAGGTCCATCCATGTTGCTACACATGGCCAGATTTCATTGTTTCTCATTGCCATGTAGTATTCCATGGTATAGATAAACCATATCTTCTTTTTTTATTTTTTTATTTTTTTACAAATAGTTTATTGTCAAATTAGTTTCTACATAACACTCAGTGCTCATCCCCAAAGTGCCCTCCTCCATGCCCATCCCCCCCTCCCCCCCACATCCATCAGTCCTCAGTTTTTGTCAGCATTCAAGAGTCTCTCATGGTTTGCCTCTCTCCCTTTCCCCCACCATTTCCGCCCTTCTTCTCCCCCTTGTTCCTCCGTCAAGTTCCTCCTAATCCTCCTATACGTGCAAACATATGATATTTGTCCTTCTCTGCCTGACTTATTTCGCTCAGCATAACACCCTCAAGGTCCATCCATGTTGCTACACATGGCCAGATTTCATTGTTTCTCATTGCCATGTAGTATTCCATGGTATAGATAAACCACATCTTCTTGATCCATTCATCTGTTGATGGACACTTAGGCTCTTTCCATGTTTTAGCTATTGTGGAGAGTGCTGCTATGAACATTGGGGTACATGTGCTCCTATGCCTCAGCATTTCTGTATCCCTTGGGTAAATTCCTAGCAGTGCTATTGCTGGGTCATAAGGGAGTTCTATTGTTAGTTTCCTGAGGAACCTCCACACTGTTTTCCAGAGGGGCTGTACCAGTTTACATTCCCACCAACAGTGTAGGAGGGTGCCCGTTTCTCCACATCCTCGCCAGCATCTAGAGTTCTCTGATTTGCTCATTTTAGCCACTCTGACTGGCGTGAGGTGGTATCTCAGTGTGGTTTTGATTTGTATTTCCCTGATGAGGAGGGATGCTGAGCATCGTTTCATGTGTCTGTTGGCCATCTGGATGTCCTCTTTGGAGAAGTGTCTGTTCATGTCTTCTGCCCATTTCTTCACTGGGTTGTTTGTTTTTCGGGCGTGTAGTTTGGTGAGTTCCTTATAGATTCTGGATATTAACCCTTTATCTGATATGTCATTTGCAACTATCTTTTCCCATTCCGTTGGTTGCCTATTAATTTTCTGGGTTGTTTCCTTGGCTGTGCAGAAGCTTTTAATCTTGATGAGGTCCCAACAGTTTATTTTTGCTCTTGATTCCCTTGCTTTTGGGGATGTGTCAAGTAAGAAGTTGCTGCGGTGGAGGTCAAGGAGGTTGTTTCCTGCTTTCTCCTCTAGGGTGTTGATAGTTTCCTGTCTCACGTTCAGGTCCTTTATCCATTTTGAGTTGATTTTTGTGCATGGTGTGAGAAAATGATCTAGTTTCATTCTTCTGCATGTTGCTGTCCAGTTCTCCCAACACCATCTGTTAAAAAGGCTGTCTTTTTTCCATTGGATATTCTTTCCTGCTTTGTCAAAGATCAGTTGGCTGTATACTTTTGGGTCCACTTCTGAGTTCTCAATTCTGTTCCATTGGTCTATGTGTCTGTTTTTGTGCCAATACCATACTGTCTTGAGGATGACAGCTTTGTAGTAGAGGCTGAAGTCTGGGATGGTGATACCTCCCGTTTTGGTTTTATTTTTCAGTATTACTTTGGCTATTCGGGGTCTTTTGTGGTTCCATACAAATTTTTGGATAGTTTGTTCTAGTTTTGAGAAGTATGCTGGTGCAATTTTGATTGGAATTGCATTGAATGTGTAGAGTGCTTTAGGTAGTAATGACATCTTAACTATATTTATTCTTCCTATCCATGAGCATGGAATGTTTTTCCATTTCTTTGTGTCTTCTTCAATTTCCTTCATAAGTTTTCTATAGTTTTCATCATACAGATCTCTTGTATCCTTGGTTAGGTTTATTCCGAGGTATTTTATGGTTTTTTGTGCAATTGTGAATGGGATCAGTTTCTTGATTTCTCTTTCTGTTGCTTCATTATTGGTGTATAAAAATGCAACCGATTTCTGTACGTTGATTTTGTACCCTGCAACTTGGCTGAATTCTTGGATCAGTTCTAGTAGGCTTCTGGTGGAGTCTGTCGGGTTTTCTATGTAGAGTATCATGTCATCTGCGAAGAGTGAAAGTTTGACTTCCTCTTTGCCAATTCTGATGCCTTTGATTTCCTTTTGTTGTCTGATGGCTGATGCTAGGACTTCCAGCACTATGTTAAACAACAGTGGTGAGAGTGGACATCCCTGTCGTGTTCCTGATCTCAGGGGGAAAGCTCTCAGTTTTTCCCCGTTGAGGATGATGTTAGCTGAAGGCTTCTCATAGATGGCTTTGATGATGTTTAAGTAGGTTCCTTCTATCCCAACTTTCTCGAGAGTCTTTATTAAGAAGGGATGCTGTATTTTGTCAAATGCTTTTTCTGCATCTATTGACAGGATCATATGGTTTTTATCTTTTCTTTTATTGATATGATGGATCACATTGATTGATTTGCGAATGTTGAACCAGCCCTGTAACCCAGGAATGAATCCCACTTGATCTTGGTGGATGATTCTTTTGATATGCTGCTGGATTCGATTTGCAAGGATCTTGTTGAGAATTTTTGCATCCGTATTCATCAAGGATATTGGCCTATAGTTCTCTTTTTTTGTTGGATCTCTGTCTGGCTTGGGAATCAGAGTGATGCTGGCTTCATAAAATGAGTCCGGGAGTTTTCCTTCGACTTCTATTTTTTGGAATAGCTTGAGAAGAATTGGGATTAATTCTGTTTTAAATGTCTGGTAGAATTCCCCAGGGAAACCATCAGGTCCAGGGCTCTTATTTGTTGGGAGATTTTTGATCACTGATTCGATTTCTTCACTCGTTATGGGTCTGTTCAGGTTTTCTATTTCTTCCCGTGTGAATTTTGGTAGTGAGTGTGTGTTTAGGAATTTGTCCATTTCTTCTAAGTTGTCCAATTTGTTGGCATATAATTTTTCATAGTATTCCCTGATAATTGCTTGTATTTCTGAGGGGTTGGTTGTAATAAGTCCATTTTCATTCATAATTTTGTCTATTTGGGTGCTCTCTCTTTTCTTTTTGATAAGCCTGGCTAGAGGTTTGTCAATTTTGTTTACTTTTTCAAAAAACCAACTCTTGGTTTCATTGATCTGTTCAATTGTTTCTTTGGTCTCTATGTTGTTTATTTCTGCTCTAATTTTTACTATTTCTCTTCTTCTACTGGGTTTAGGGCGTTCTTGTTGCTCTGCCTCTAGCTCCTTTAGGTGAGCTGTTAGATTTTGGACTTGTGCTTTTTCTAATCTCTTGAAATAGGCCTGGAGAGCAATGTACTTTCCTCTTAGGACTGCCTTGGCCGCATCCCATAGATTTTGAATTGTTGTGTTTTCATTTTCATTTGTTTCCATATATTTTTTAATTTCCTCTCTAATTGCCTGATTGGCCCATTCATTCTTTAGAAGGGTGTTCTTTAACCTCCATGTTTTTGGCGGTTTTCCAGACTTCTTCCTGTAATTGATTTCAAGTTTCAAAGCATTGTGATCTGACAGTGTGCATGGTATGATCTCTATTCTTTTATATTTATTGAGGGCTGCTTTATGTCCCAGTATGTGATCTATCTTGGAGAATGTGCCATGCGCACTTGAGAAGAAAGTAAATTCCCTGGCCTCAGGATGTAAAGTTCTAAATATATCCGTCAGATCCATCTGGTCCAATGTGTCTTTCAAGTCCATTATTTCTTTAGTGATTTTCTGTCTGGTTGACCTATCCATTGCTGTAAGCGGAGTATTAAAGTCCCCTGCTATTAGCACATTCTTATCTATAAGCTTGTTTCTGTTTGTGATTAATTGTTTTAGATATTTAGGTGCTCCCATATTCGGTGCGTAGACATTTATGATTGTTAGTTCTTCCTGATGGATGGACCCTGTAATTATTATGTAGTGCCCTTCTTCATCTCTTGTGATTGTCTTTAATTTAAAGTCCAGTTTGTCTGATATAAGTATCGCTACTCCGGCTTTCTTTTGATTTCCTGTAGCATGATATATATTTCTCCATCCCCTTACTTTTAATCTGAAGGTATCTTCCCGTCTAAAATGAGTTTCTTGTAGACAGCATATTGATGGATTTTGTTTTTTAATCCATTCTGCTACCCTATGTCTTTTGATTGGAGCATTCAGCCCATTTACATTCAGTGTTATTATTGAAATATGTGGGTTTAGAGTCTTTGTATCTTTTGTAGGGTTCATGTTTGTGGTGGTGTCTCTGGTATCTTTGTTCCTTGCAACCTTTCCTTCAGAGCATCCCCCTCAGGATTTCTTGTAGGGCTGGCTTCGTGGTGACAAATTCTTTCAATTTCTGTTTATTTGGAAAGGTTTTTATCTCTCCTTCTATTTTGAATGACAGGCTTGCTGGATAGAGGATTCTTGGCTGCATATTTTTACTGTTCATCACATTGAAGATTTCCTGCCATTCCTTTCTAGCCTGCCAAGTTTCAGTAGATAGGTCTGTCACCACTCTGATAGGTTTCCCTTTGTATGTTAGGGCCCTTTTCTCCCTAGCTGCTTTCAAAATTCTCTCTTTGTCCTTGTATTTGGCCATTTTCACTATGATATGTCGTGCAGAAGATCGATTCAGGTTACGTCTGAGGGGAGTCCTCTGAGCCTCTTGTACTTCCACATTTACTTCCTTCCCCAGGTCGGGGAAGTTCTCTGCTATAATTTGTTCCAGGACTCCTTCAGCACCTTTCCCTCTCTCTTCCTCTTCTGGGATTCCTATGATACGGATATTGTTGCGTTTGACCGTATCGCTGAGCTCTCGAATTCTTCTTTCCTGTTCCTGGATCAGTTTGTCTCTTTTTTTGTCAGCTTCTTGTTTTTCTATAATGGTGTCTTCTAAATCACTTATTCTCCTTTCTGCCTCTTCAATCCGTGCATTGGAGGCCTCTAATTTATTATGGATCTCATTTATCGCATTTTTTAATTCTTCATGCCTATTTTTATTTTCCATTCTGTCTGTAGCCATAGTTTCTTTGATGTCCCCTATGTTTTTTTCAAGCCCAGCTATTAATTTTACCATTATTATTCTAAAATCTTGTTCAGTGATGCTGCTGATATCTGTTTTGAGCAGTTCATTAGCTGTCATTTCTTCTTGGAGTTTCTTTGGAGGAGAGGTCTTTCGTTTCGTCATTTTAGTTAGCTTTCCGGCTCTTGTTGGTTTTAAAGACCTATTATTCTCTCTGTTTCTATGAGCACTGCTATATCCAAGAAGGCTCTTTGACTTTCCAGGGCCTACCCTTTCAGAGAGTGTTTTTTGAATGGTATCCCCTGGTCTCTCTTGTTGGGACCTTGGTTATTTTATTTTCCTATTCGTAGTGATATTTGGGACTCTCCACCTTGTGCACTCTAGCTTGTTTCTTGAGGTAGCCCTGGAAAAGAAAACAGACAGACAAACACACAGGGAGCAGGAGCACACAAACGCACAGGCTAATTCAACTAACATGCAAAGCGAGAGGGAAAACGAAAAAGTTAAGAGAAAAGATGGAGGAGGGAGGGCGAATAATAGGGAGTATAAAATACATAAAAGGGTCAAAAAGGGGAAAGGAAAAGGAAAAAAGAAGAAAACCGATGGACAAAGAACGGTTTAAAGGATATAACCAGATTTCCCAGCTACAGTTAAATAGCCGTGTGTATGCAGTGCTGGTTGAGGAGCATAGAGAAAGAGAGAGAAGGCAGGGCGGGGATGAGGCACAATTGGAAATAGAATGAACAGGCAGGAGGGATAAGAAGCTTTTTTCAAAGAGCTAAAGGGTAGAATATGGTTGAATAGGTGAGAGAAGGGTGCTGGAATTATCCAGAGAAACAATATAGTCTAATTACTCCTGAAAGAAAGAGCTGAAAATGTCGGTAGGTGTAGAATTTACATTTACAGAATGGACTCGTTGTGATTGTTTAAGCAAGCCGGCGACCAGAGTTAATCAGGTCAGTGTTCTGCGGAAAAAAGAGACAAAAGAGAAAGAAGAAAAGAAGAAAAAAAAAAAGGGAGGAAGGCACCTTCAAGCAGGGATGGGCGTGGCGTGATCCAATGCCTCAGGCGGGAGTTCTGCCTCGGCGGTTGTGGGGAGGAGAGTGACGGTGCTCCAGTCCCTTCTTGAACCAAGCGCTGCACCTCGCTTTTTTGGGCGTGTCAACTCCCCGTACCGGGGGCGCAGCCGAAGTTGGTTGCGGTCTTCAACCCAGGCCAGTCCCAATCTCCAAATCCCCGTCCGTGCGCCCCGCTGAAATTGCCTTAGACACAGCTTCCCAGGCAACCCCCTCGGGCAATTCCAGGCCCCCTGCCGAGCTCTGGGGGTGGAGTCAGAATCGCTGCTTCCTTCTCTGGATCGGGCTGGTGAGCATGGGCGGGGGCTTGCCTGCCGGGTGTGCGGAGCCCGCTGGAGTGAGGAAAACCAGGTCCCTCTATGGCTCGTCACCCAAAACACGAACTCACAGGCAAATTTCCCAATTTTTAGCACTTTGCCTTCCCTCCAGAGCCCCAGCCAGCCAGGAGCGTGGATGCCCGGTGTCCGCGCGGGGCTCTTTCAGGGGCCCAAGCCCGCCCGGGAGGACAATGGTGGCAGGCGCGCCGCTACTCTGAAGTCCAGCCAGCCAGGAGCAAACACAAAGAAGCAGTCTGTGCGCTCAGCCCCCTCCCCCTCCCCCAGGACCAGTTGGCGCGAGGGGACCTGGCGTGCACGTATTTGGCAAGTATGGTCTTTCTATTCCCCAAGCGGAGGTTTTTCTGTTTCGGACTCTCTCTTTTTCTCCTCTCACTCCCCGTAGAGGGTAGAGGGGGATCGCCTCCGACCCTGGAATCTCCGATCCCGGCCCAATTTTATCTTCCCCAGTTCGCACTCACGTTAGGCTTTCTCAGTGGATTCTGTGTCCTTTTTCTCCCAATCTCTCAGGTTTTGTAAGGTTTCCAAAGGCTTCAGATGTTCTCCGTGTGATGTATGGGCGTGAGTGCAAGTACGGAGCCGCCATCTTGCCCTCTCCTCCAAAAAACTTTTAAAGGATAACAGGCTGGTTTGGTTTACAGAGTCGAGAGTTGTTTGTTCTTGATTACAGAGTTCAACAGGAAATTACATTCACCTCTTGATACAGAAATGACACCCTGCCTCTTCTTTGGGATAGTTGATACAGATGGAATTACTCCTGGGAAAGTCTTAACTAGTGTCAGCCACCAATTGTCCTTTCTTATTTCTTAAATAGATAGGTAAACTCTCTCTTATTCAGAATAACTGGGAAATGAAGTATTTTCTTCAACTTAGTAGCCATATACCCTATAGCACCATTGATCTGTTAATTGATTTGATATATTCTGAGAATGAGGTCAAAACCTTGCATTGTTTAACCTGTATTGGATAATCCACAAAGCACTTGAGATTCTGGCAGGGTCTAAGTGTCACTGATTTTTTATAAACAGTATTAAGTAATAGAAAACTTTTGCTAAGTCTGCTTTGAATCTGGGTATTCACTCTGAAAACAGTATTATTTGAATAAGATTTTGACACATTTGCTCTGAATATCATTCCTTAGGCATAAAATGAATGACACAGGGTACTTCAGTTTGCTTATCCATAGTTCCTTCATTTTTGGTAATGAAAATACATTATTTGTGTAAAGAACATCATAAAAACACTGAAAAATTAAAGGTAAAATGCAGGGTGTTCAGCTCCCCAGGGAAAAAAAAAGTTTACTGTGCCTAGAAGTCAGGTTGACTGCATGTAACAATTAGGTGTAATTTACAATAGTTTTTTCATAGACTGAATTTTTGCTAAGCATTCTATATTATCACTAGCCTCAGTTTCCCACCCTTTCTCTGATTTTCACTATTGGAGTCACCAGTCTTTAACCATGAGCGCCTATTCCACATCGTCTAGTGCCCACTGACTCACTAGTGCTCATATGTCAACTATGAAGTTTCCTTCTCTGTCTTTAAAGTGTTGTTGGTGACTGTGGGCATAACCATGGTGGTTCCAGTCATCTGCTTCTACATCATTAGTGATCGATCTGTGACATTATTTTGATCCCAAATCAGACTAAATCCTCTGAAAATCAGAGATATTGAAGAAGTACTAGGATTCTGAACTCACACAGGATGCATGTAATGTGATTAGATAGAATACTTGCTTTAGCATAGCCTTAAAAGAGAGAAACACTGAAGAACCCTCAACAAACTAGGTTTAGAGGGAATATACCTCAAAATAATAAAAGCTATATGTAAAGAGCCTACAGCTAACACCATCCTCACTAGGGAAAAACTAACAGACTTTCTTCTAAGATCAGGAATAAGACAAGGATGTCCACTCTCACAAATTTTATTCAAAGTAGTACATGAAGTCCTAGCTGTAGCAATAAGACAACAAAAAGAAATAAAAGACACCCAACTTGGTAAGAACAAAGAAACATTTTCACTATTTGCAGATGACATTATACTATATAGAAAATTCAAAATACTCCATAAAAAAGTACTAGGGCTGATAAATGAATTCAGTAAACTCACAGGATACAAAATCAATGTACAGAAATCTATTACATTCCTATATGCTAATAATGAAGCCACAGAAAAAAGAACGAAGCAAATAATCCCATTTACAATTGCACCCAAAATAAGATTCCTAAGAATAAACCTAAAAAAAATAGTGAAAGATCTGTACACTGTAAACTAGAAAACGCTGATGAAAAAAAATCAAAGATGACATAAAGAAATGGAAAGACATTCTATGCTTACGGTTTGGAAGAACAAAGAGATAATAAGTGTTGTATAGCCTGTAGAGTAAATGAAACCCTTGTGTATTGTTGGTGGGGATGTAATTTGGTGTAGCCACTATGGAAATAGTTCAAAAAATTAAAAATACAACTGCCACAGATCTAGCAATTCTAGTTTTGGGCATTTATCCAATGAAAACAAAACACTAACTTTAAAAGCTATATGAATTCCAAATTCATTGCAGTATTATTTACAATAGCCAAGATGTGAAAACAACATATGTGTCCATTGATAGGTAAATAGATAAAGAAAGTTATATATATATATATATGTATATCTGTATATATATATGAATACATACAATGGAATATCATTCAGCCATAAAAGAACAAAATCTTGTAATATGTATATTATATATGTGTATATTTGTATATATATATGAATACATACACATACATATAATGGAATATCATTCAGCCATAAAAGAACAAAATCTTGGCAATTTTTGACAACATGGATGGATCTTAAGGGCATTATGCTAAGTGAAATAAGTCAAACAGAGAAAGACAAATACCACATGATATCACTTACATGTGTAATATAAGAAAACCAACAAAAACAACTAAACCAAAAAAAAAATTCTTCTGAGCTCCTGTATATAAAGAACACACTGGTGGTTGCCTGAGGTGGTGTCTGAGGGCTGGGTGGAATGCGGAAGAGGTAAAAGGTACAAACTTGTAGTTATAAAGTTAATAAGCCATGGGGGTGTTATGTACGGCATGATGACTATAGTTGATAATACTCTGTTGTACATTTGAAAGTGTCTCTGAGTGTAGATATTGAATGTCCTCATCACACAAAAAATCTGTAACTATGTTGGGTGATGGATATTAATCAGATTTGCTGTGGTGATCATTTATGTTAAAGATATAATTATCAAAGTATTATGTTGTTCACACACACAAATTAAAAGTAATGATGGGATGATTTGTCTTCTCTTTCTCACCATAATCAATAATAATCTACAAAGAAATGGCACCAAAGCTAATCCAGCATATCCATTTGTACACATTTCCTTACCTGCTGTGTCAAATCCCAATGATTTTTATGAGTTGGTCATATTTAAGTCATTTCTTTTGTTGAGGGGAGAATACAGGAAGCACCACAAATATATTTATTAAAATTACACAGTATTACATGTCAGACACTTCCTATTGTTTTGTTTTGTTTTTTTCATTTCCCTTCATAACAGCCCTGTGAGGGAAGTATCAACTGCCCATTTTCAGATGACCTACTACAGTGACACACATATCTGTGTAGAGACACCCTTTTCATTTTCTACAGGTTATGTTTCCCAATGGAAAGGCATAATTTCAGATACAGAAACAAACTTTTCAAGCAAATTATAAAACTAACTATAGTGTGATTTTAATGCTCTTTGAAAAGTTCCATATGTCCATAAAAAAGAAGAAAAGAACATATACATAATTTCATTTTCTACTTATGCCTACATGACATCACATGTATATTAAATGTGAATAGATATCTACTGTATGCCAGGCACTGTCAGTCCAATTCCACATCTGCATCAACATCTTCCCTCTCTTAATATCTAGACTGAATAACTGGAAATGTCAACAAGCAGCAAGATAAATGTTAGTTCCCACCCAATCAAGTGGTGAGGCTTGGTTTCAAAAGGATTCCATTTAAAGCAAGTATAGCCTAAGCTTGATCCTGAGTCCTTTAAACCCATCATCTAAACAGGAAATAGGGATATTGGGGGATGGGAGGTTGTACCTTGGGAAACTGAGACAAATTGTAATCCAGACCTCCTGTTCTCTTGAATAACACTAAAAGGCTACAACTTTCTCCCGAGGAGAACTCACTCTGAGATATAGAGTCAAGGATGCATGACACTTGTGTGGTTTTAGTAACAAGTAACACTTGTGTTGTTTCTCTTATGGGTGCAAACTACAGGTTTTACTCTATTTCATGGCCAGGTTGTGTGGTAGACTTTGGAAATGATTTTGTGTCTGTCTTATGTTTAGGAGTTTGGTCCCTCTCATTTAGTCCTCTGAGGGGTCCATCTGAGGTAATGTGCAGTTTCTGCTTCATTTAAGACCTCATCTCCCAGTAGTGGAATTCTAGACCCAGATCCACAGGAGGAAGAGGTGAGACCAGGTTCTCAAATACAAGAACAAAACCAGGACCTTGACTTCAGCATCTATTTCTCTTGACTGAGTGACATGTCTTTCACAGACTTCTCACAAGATAGTCATGTCCTCAACTATTCATTTTAAGCTTGACACCCCAATATGATCCATGTATCGTTCATCTGTCTTCTGTCCACAGAAGTACACCCAGTGAAATTCTTCTATAAACCAGTAGTGCAGGAAACTTTTCCAGCTATGTCTAAAAACCCAGACGCATCTAGGGAAAGACTGATGTATTTAATTTCATTTAAACATTACATGGGAAAAGCAAAAAGCATCAGAAAACTAACTTGAAAAATTACAAATTGTGAAAAATATTTACAATTTGTATCACAAAAGGTTTGATCCATAATACATAAAGAGTCATGAAAAAGTGAAAGCAAAAATATATTCAAAATACACCAAGAGAGAAATAGAGGCAATAGATACAAATAGGTTTTGACCACCAACACCACCACCAACAAAAAGTTAATGTAAAAATTCCTCACGTTAACTCATGATGAGAAATGCAAGGAAAAGAAAATCATTATTTTTTCTTACTAATATGATATTCTGTAAGGAAATCAGCGTTCCTGTGCATCATGAAATAATATAAAATGTACAAACCCTGTGGATGGGATTTGTAAGGTCTAGTAAAATTACATATGTATTTCCTCTTGGGACCAGTAACCTGGATTAACCAGTAATCCTTTAGGATGATAAAAATACATCTTAGATGGAGGAAGGCAAGATGATGAGAAGTAAGGAGCTCCGTACATTTCGCCTGCACCCGTCTCTCAAACAGAGAAGGCCTGAAGTCATAGGACACTGAGCCACAGGAGGTTGGGAAGAGAAAGGGACAGAGTACACAGGGAAGGAAACCTCATAAGTGCGTGAGTGCAAACTGGGGAAGATAAAAGTGGGATGGGATCCAGAGATATGGAGGGAGGGGAGGGAATCCAGCTTGCATGCAGCTGCAGTGAGTGATAAACCTGCGAGTGGTGGCGAGCTGCCGTGAGTCCAGGGGAAAGGAAAGAAAAGCTGAGATTCCTCATAGAACTTTCCCTGGAGAAGAGAAAAAACCTCAGCTTGGAAAGACAGTGTTTTTTAGTTCTGGCTAGGGTGCTGACTTTAAACTAGGTGCCCTGGTCCCAGAAGGCGACAGGAAAAACTGAACTGCCTTGTGCCCAACACCATCCATGGCCGTGGAGGCCCTGTGAATAGGCAGCAACACCTGCGGAGGCGGTCCCGGCGCGGATGAACAGGCAGCAGTGCACACAACAGCGGCCCGCTGTAGCGGCGGCGGCGCGCTGCAGCGACACGGACTCTACGGACCTGAAGTTGCTACATTCCCGGAAGGCACATGGGTTGTATCCCTGCTTGACCCAGGGCGGATCTAAGGCTGCAACACTTCCCCCACCCCCCACTCAACCCCCAGGCAACAGGGAAGCAGCGACCTGGGGGACTGTTCAGGGCAGTATAACAAAGCCCTTAAACTGGGACCTGGAAACAGGCGGGGTGTGGGGCATAGAACTCAGCCCACCTTGACTACATCCTCAGCACAGGGAGATCGACCGAAGGAGTGATTTGCAACGCTTGGTTGAGAAGGGACTGGGGCGATGCCATTCTTCACCCCACAACCACCAAGGAGGGGCCTCAGGGAGCAGTCAGCTGACACAGTGGAGGCAAGACCTGCCTACACCAAACCAAGCCCATCCACTCCAGGTAGTTGTTTTGTTGTTGTTGTAGCTGTTTTTACCTGAGCCTGGGTTTCCGTGCTTATTGGTTTTGTCTGTGCTTTTGTGTACCTGTGTTCCCTCTGTGGTTGTCTGTTTTCTTTTACAGGGCTGCCTCAAGAAACAATCCAAACTACACATGGTGGAGAGTCCCAAATACCATGACCAGTAGGGAAACAAAATAACCAAACACTCAACAAGAGAAACCAAGAGACACCATTCAAACACTTCCTGAACAGACAGGCCCTGAACAGTCAAAAGAGCCCTCTCTAATACAGCAGAACTCGCAAGGACTGAGTGTACAACAAGCTTTTAAAATTAACAAGAGGTAGAAAGCTAACCAAAATGATGAAACGGAAGAACTTTCCTCCAAAGAAACTCCAGGAAGAAATGACAGCTAATGAACGGCTCAAAACAGATATAAGCAACATAACTGAACAAGAATTTAGAACAATAATCATATAATTAATTGCCAGGCTTGAAAAAAGCATGGAGGACATCAGAGAAACTATGTCTACAAACAAGATGGAGCTTAAAAATTGTTATTGTGAATTAAAAAATGGGATAAATGAGATACATAAAAAACTGGAGGCGTCCAATGCACGGATTGAAGAGGGAGAAATGAGAATAAGTGATTTAGAAGGCAGTATTATAGAAAGACAAGAATCTGAGAAAAAGAGAGATAAACTGATCTGGGAATATGAAAGAAGAGTTTGAGAGCTCAGCGATACAATCAAACGGAAGAATATCCGTATCATAGGAATCCCAGAAGAGGAAGAGAGAGGGAAAGGTGCTGAAGGAGTCTTGGAACAAATTATAGCAGAGATCTTCCCCAAGGTAGAGAGGGAGGTAGAAGTTGAAATTCAAGAGACACAGAGAACTCCCCTCAGACATAACTTGAATCGATCATCTGCACGACATATCCGAGTGAAACTGACAAAATATAAGAACAAAGAGAGAATTTTGAAAGCAGCTAGGGAGAAAAGGGCCTTAACATACAAAGGGAAACCTATCAGAGTGGTGAAGGACCTATCTAATGAAACTTGGCAGGCTAGAAAGGAATGGCAGGAGATCTTCAATGTGATGAACGGAAAAAACATGCAGCCAAGAATCCTCTATCCAGCAAGCCTGTCATTCAGAATAGAAGGAGAGATAAAAGTCTTTCCAAATAAACAAAAATGGAAAGAATTTGTCACCACTAAACCAGCCCTACAAGAAATTCTGAGGGGGAATCTCTGAGGAAAGTGTTGCAAGAAATGCAAGATACCAGTGACACCACAACAAGTATGAATCCCACAAAGGACACAATGACTCTAAACCCACATATTTCAATAATAACACTGAATGTAAATGGGCTGAATGCTCCAATCAAAAGACATAGGGTAGAAGAATGGATAAAAAAACAAAATCCATCTATTTGCTGTCTAGAAGAAATTCATTTTATATGGAAGATACCCTCATTAAAAGTAAGGGGATAGAGAAATATATATCATGCTACGGGAAGTCAAAAGAAAGCTGGAGTAGCTATACTTATATCAGACAAACTGGACTTTAAATGAAAGACAATAACAAAGGTTGAAGAAGGGCATTATATAATAATTACAGGGTCTATCCATCAGGAAGAACTAACAATTATAAATGTTACACACCGAATATGGGAGCACCTAAATATTTAAAACAGTTAATCACAAACAGAAACAATCTTATAGATAAAAATTGGGCTAATAGCAGGGGACTTTATTACTCCGTTTACAGCAATGGATAGATCAACCTGTCAGAAAATTACTAGAGAAACAATAGACTTGAATGACACATTGGACCAGGTGGATCTGACAGATATATTTAGAACTCTACATCCTGCGGCCAGGGAATTCACGTTCTTCTCAAGTGTGCATGGCACATTCTCCAAGGTATATCACATACTGGTACATAAAGCAGCCCTCAATAAATATAAAAGAATTGAGATCATACCATGTACACTTTCAGATCACAATGCTTTGAAACTTGAAATCAATCACAGGAAGAAGTCTGGAAAACCTCCAAAAACACGGGGGTTAAAGAACACCCTACTAAAGAATGAATGGTCCAGGGGCGCCTGGGTGGCTTAGTCTGTTGGGTGTCCGACTTTCGCTTAGGTCATGATCTCGCGGTTCGTGGGTTTGAGCCCCGCGTTGGGCTCTGTGCTGACAGCCGGCTCAGAGCCTGGAGCCTGTTTCAGTCTGGACTCCCTCTCTCTCTGACCCTCCCTTGCTCACGCTGTCTCTCTCTCTCCTAGAAATAAATAAAAAAATTAAAAAAAATAAAAAAAAGAAAGAATGGTCCAATCAGGCAATTAGAGAAGAAATTTAAAAATATATGGAAACAAATGAAAATGAAAACACAACAATTCAAACTCTATGGGACACGGCAAAGGCAGTCCTGAGAGGAAAGTACATTGCACTCCAGGCCTATTTCAAGAAATTAGAAAAAGCCCAGGTGCAAAATCTAACAGCTCACCTAAAGGAACTAGAGGCAGAGCAACAAGAATGCACCAAACCCTGTGGAAGAAGAGAAATAGTAAAAATTAGAGCAGAAATAAACAACATAGAGACCAAAGAATCAACTGAACAGATCAATGAAACAAAGAGTTGGTTTTTTTAAAAAATAAACAACGTTGACCAACCTCTAGCCAGGCTTCTCAAAAATAGAAGAGAGAGCACCCAAATAGACAAAATCATGAATGAAAGTGGACTGATTACAACCAACCCCTCAGAAATACAAGCAATTATCAGGGAATACTATGAAAAATTATATTCCAACAAATTGGACAACTTAGAAGGAATGGACAAATTCCTAAATGCACACCCACTACCCAAATTCACACGGGAAGAGAGAGAAAATCTGCACAGACCCATAACTAGTGAGGAAATCGAATCAGTAGTCAAAATCTCCCAACAAATAAGAGTCCAGGACTTGATGGCTTCCCTGGGGAATTCTACCAGACGTTTAAAACAGAATTAATACCAATTCTTCTCAAGCTATTCCTAACAATAGAAATCGAAGGAAAACTCCCGGACTCATTTTATGAAGCCAGCATCACTCTGATTCCCAAACCAGACAGAGATCCAGCTGAAAAAGAGAAGTACAGGCCAATATCCTTGATGAATACGGATGCAAAAATCCTCAACACGATCCTTGCAAATCGAATCCAACAGCACATAAAAAGAATCATCCACCAAGATCAAGTGGGATTCATTCCTGGGTTACAGGGCTGGTTCAACATTCGCAAAACAATCAATGTGATACATCACATCAACAAAAGAAAAGGTAAAAACCACATGATCCTGTCAATAGATGCAGAAAAAGCATTTGCCAAGATACAGCATCCTTCTTAATAAAGACTCTAGAGAAAGTCGGGATAGAAGGAACCTACTTAAACATCATAAAAGCCATCTATGAGAAGCCTTCAGCGAACATCATCCTCAGCAGGGAAAAACTGACAGCTTTCCCGCTGAGATCAGGAACACGACAGGGATGTCCGCTCTCACCACTGCTGTTTAACATAGTGCCGGAAGACCTAGCATCAGCCATCAGACAACAAAAGGAAATCAAAGGCATCAGAATTGGCAAAGAGGAAGTCAAACTTTCCCTTTTCGCAGATGCCATGATACTCTACATCGAAAACCCGACAGACCCCTCCAGAAGCCTACTGGAACTGATCCAAGAATTCAGCTAAGTTGCAGGGTACAAAATCAACATACATAAAACGGTTGCATTTTAATACACCAATAATGAAGCAACAGAAAGAGAAATTAAGAGGCTGATCCCATTCACAATTGCACAAAAAAAACCATAAAATACCTAGGAATAAAACTAACCAAGGATACAAGAGATCTGTGCGATGAAAACTATAGACAACTTATGAAGGAAATGGAAGAAGACACAAAGAAATGGAAAAACATTCCATGCTCATGGATAGGAAGAATAAATATAGTTAAAATGTCATTACTACCCAAAGCACTCTACACATTCAATGCAATCCCAATCAAAATTGCACCAGCATACTTCTCAAATCTATATCAAACTATCCTTAAATTTGTATGGAACCATAAAAGACCCCTAATATCCAAAGTATTACTTAATAATAAAACCAAAACAGGAGGTATCACCATCCCAGACTTTAGCCTCTACTACAAAGCTGTCATCATCAAGACTGTATGGTATTGGCACAAAAACAGACACATAGACCAATGGAATAGAATTGAGAACTCAGAGCTGTACCCAAAGGTATACAGCCAACTAATCTTTGAAAAAGCAGGAAAGAATATCCAATAGAAAAAAGACAGCCTCTTTAACAGATGGTGCTGGGAGAACAGGACAGCAACATGCAGAAGAATGAAACTAGATCAATTTCTCACATCATACAGAAAAATAAACTCAAAATGGATAAAGGACCTGAATTTGAGAGAAGAAACCATCAGAACCTTAGAGGAGAAAGCAGGAAACAACTTCCTTGACCTCCACCGCAGCAACCTCTTACTTGACTCATCCCCCAAAGCAAGGGAATCAAGAGCAAAAATAAATGATTGGGACCTCATCAAGATTAAATGCTTCTGCACAGCAACGGAAACAACCCACAAAACTAATCGGCAACCAAAGAAATGGGAAAAGATAGTTGCAAATGACATATCAGATAAAGGGTTAATATCCAAAATCTATAAGGAACTCACCAAAGTCCACACCCAAAAAACAAACAACCAAGTAAAGAAATGAGCAGAAGATATGAACAGACCCTTCTCCAAAGAGGACATCCAGATGGCCAAGAGACACATGAAAGGTTGCTCAGCATCCCTCCTCATCAGGGAAATACAAGTCAAAACGAGACTGAGATACCACCTCATGCCGGTCAGAGTGGCTACAATGAGCAAATCAGAGGACTCTAGATGCTGGCGATGATGTGGAGAAACGGGCACCCTCCTACACTGTTGGTGGGAATGTAAACTGGTGCAGCCCCTCTGGAAAATAGTGTGGAGGTTCCCCAAAAAATTAACACTAGAACTCCCCTATGACCCAGCAATAGCACTGCTAGGAATTTACCCAAGGGATACAGAAATGCTGATGCATAGGAGAACATGTATCCCAATGTTCATAGCAGCACTCTCAACAATAGCCAAAACATGGAAAGAGCCTACGTGTCCATCAACGGACGAATGGATCAAGAAGATGTGTTTTATCTATACCATGGAATACTACATGACAATGAGAAAAAATGAAATCTGGCCATGTGTAGCAACATGGATGGACCTTGAGGGTGTTATGCTGAGCGAAATAAGTCAGGCAGAGAAGGACAGCNAAAATAAATGATTGGGACCTCATCAAGATTAAATGCTTCTGCACAGCAACGGAAACAACCCACAAAACTAATCGGCAACCAAAGAAATGGGAAAAGATAGTTGCAAATGACATATCAGATAAAGGGTTAATATCCAAAATCTATAAGGAACTCACCAAAGTCCACACCCAAAAAACAAACAACCAAGTAAAGAAATGAGCAGAAGATATGAACAGACCCTTCTCCAAAGAGGACATCCAGATGGCCAAGAGACACATGAAAGGTTGCTCAGCATCCCTCCTCATCAGGGAAATACAAGTCAAAACGAGACTGAGATACCACCTCATGCCGGTCAGAGTGGCTACAATGAGCAAATCAGAGGACTCTAGATGCTGGCGATGATGTGGAGAAACGGGCACCCTCCTACACTGTTGGTGGGAATGTAAACTGGTGCAGCCCCTCTGGAAAATAGTGTGGAGGTTCCCCAAAAAATTAACACTAGAACTCCCCTATGACCCAGCAATAGCACTGCTAGGAATTTACCCAAGGGATACAGAAATGCTGATGCATAGGAGAACATGTATCCCAATGTTCATAGCAGCACTCTGCACAATAGCCAAAACATGGAAAGAGCCTACGTGTCCATCAACGGACGAATGGATCAAGAAGATGTGTTTTATCTATACCATGGAATACTACATGACAATGAGAAAAAATGAAATCTGGCCATGTGTAGCAACATGGATGGACCTTGAGGGTGTTATGCTGAGCGAAATAAGTCAGGCAGAGAAGGACAGCTACCATATGTTTGCACGTATAGGAGGATTAGGAGGAACTTAACGGAGGACCATGAGGGAGAAGAAAGGGGGAAATGTTGGGGGAAAGGGGGAGAGGCAAACTATGAAAGACTCTTGAATGCTGACAAAAACTGAGGACTGATGGATGTGGGGAGGGAGGGTGTATGGGCACCGAGGGGGGCACTTGTGGGGATGAGCCCTGGGTGTTATATGGAATCTAACTTGACAATAACCTGTTTGTAAAAATAAATAAATAAATAAATAAAATTCTTCCTGAAATCCCTTCTATGGACAATTAAAGAAATGTTCAAAATCATATCCACCCTTATACCCACACATTAACTCCCACATACACACTATAGCCAGACAACTGTAGATAAAACCTGCAAGAGAATAGGATTTTCATGTAGGTATATATACATTTGTAATAAAACTATAAAATGTATTAAAGATGAAAAATCTGAAGTCAGTGAGTGGTTATTATCTTTAGATAAAAATGGGGTGAGAAAAGGACTTCAAATGAGTTACAGCTTTATATGTAATATGTAAAATGTTATTATTTAATAGGAAATTATAGAAGTATGTTACATTATTTTTATACTTTCTATCTAAAATATTTTATAACAAGTAATATTTATTAGATTTAATTTTATTTTAATATTCATATTAATTAAAAATTATGGAAAAATACATCCAAAATTAATTATAAAATTTTTTATTTAAAATTTTTTTTCTTTCATAGTTATTGTCAAGTTGGTATGCATATAACACCCAGTGCTCATCCCAACAATGCCCTCCTCCATGCCCATCACTACCCTTTCCCCCTGCCCCACCCCATCAGCCCATAGTTATAAAACTTAGAAGCAATCCAACATTCATTCTTTTTTTAAAGTGTCTCATATTTGTGTATTTCCTCCCCTTGTATTCTGAATTCATGCATCTATAATGTAAATTCATTACATATGAGTTTCATGTGTGACTCGACATTTGCTAAAGATCACAAAACCAGTTATTAGATATTCTGAAGTTGACAAGCACTCTGGCTCCAAAGTCCCCATCCCTAAATACTGGGAAATGCAATCTTTTCTCCGTGTTAGAGCTTAGGCCAGAGCAGGGGAAGTGACTACCCATAGTACTATGGGCAAAGATCCAACTCGTATTTGAGATTCAGGTCTCCTGATTTTAGTCTGTTGTGTTCTGTACAACCCATCTTGATATTTGACTCTGTATTTTCTCCTTTCTGTGTCTCCAAGGAAGATTCCCATACCAGTGTCAAAATGAAAGGTAAAATGATCAGAAAGAACATTAAAAAAATAAAGGGGTGATCCTTTGCAGTTTCACTTACATTATCATCACGTATTTCATCCTATGAAGAAATATCAGCAGAGCTTACCTGTTATATAGATATGTATACAATTTCCTTTCTTTCTGCTTCAATCCAAATGGTCTCTGTGAGATGTTACTTTTTAAGACATCTCTTTTGTGGGTGGAAAAACACAGCAAAGACAATATTATATTTCCTGAAATTTTATGTTATCAGATAATTTCTAAAGGTTTGCTCATTTCTCATAACAGCTCTCTAGGGCATAACATCTCTCAATATGCCCATTTTACAGATGAGGAAGTTCAAGCTCACAAAGGGGAACTCATTACTCCAGTGTCACACATGTTCATTTACATATATTTTCCCTAAATTGATACATTATATATATATTTTATGCTTCTTGCCTTTTTCACACAATATGATAACCTCAAATATTAATATACATTCTTTTATGTATTGTAACTTGGCATAGTTTTAAATTTTTAATTAGCATGTATATTGGTTATTGGGTGAGTTACCTGTTCATATCATTTGATTTTTCTCTATTTATTACTAATATGTCTTTCCATACCAAGTATATTAAGTTAGTAAAAAATTTAGTATAAAAATAACACTAGGACAAATCAAGAAAAATTTTGAATATTAAACAAAAAGAGACAGCAAATGAAACACACAATCTAGTGTAAGAATATATCATATTTATATACCATTTATATATCATTGTTTATAAACAATGTTACAGTATTGAACAAAAATGATCAGACACATTGATCCTATCAGTTACTGTAAATGTGACTGAATTACCATGTTGAAACAAACATTTTCAAATTGTCTATTAAAAGAAAATCAACAGTGTACTTTTTTTCAGACATATACATAACACAAAATAATTTGCTTAGGTGAGAATTTTTTAAAAAGGAAATATATAAGAGAGGGCAAGATGGCGGAGAAGTAAGGAGCTCCGTACTTGCACTCGCGCCCATACATCACACAGAAAAGATCTGAAGCCATTGGAAACCTTACAAAACCTGAGAGATTGGGAGAAAAAGGACGCAGAATCCACTGAGAGAGGCTTCTAATGTGAGTGCAAACCGGGGAAGATAAAAATCTGGCCGGGATCGGAGACTCCAGGGTGGGAGGCGATCCCCCTCTACCCTCTACGGGGAGTGAGAGGGGAAAAGGAGAGAGTCCGAAACAGAAAAACCTCCGCTCGGGGGGGGAAAACCTCCGCTCGGTGCATAGAAAGACCGTACTTGCCAAATACCTGCACACCAGGTCCCCTCGCGCCAACTGGTCCTGGGGGGCGCTGAGCACACAAACTGCTTCTTTGTGCTGGCTCCTGGTGGCTGGACTTCAGAGAGGTGGCGCGCCTGCCGCCATTGTAGCTCCCGGGCGGCTGGGGCCCCTGAAAGAGCCGCGCGGACACTGGGCGTCTGCGCTCCTGGCTGGCTGGAACTCGAGAGGGAAGGCAAAGAACTAAAAACTGGGTAATTAGCCTGTGAGTTCGTGTTTTGGGTGACGAGCCATAGAGGGACCCAGTTTTCCTCACTCCAGCGGGCTCGGGCTCAGAGCACCCTGCAGGCAAGCCCCCGCCCATGCTCCCCAGCCAGACCCAGAGAAGGAAGCAGCGATTCTGACTCCACCCCCAGAGCTCGGCAGGG
>NW_024082063.1:92113-93964 GCF_003009895.1 Hyaena hyaena | reverse complement strand
GTGCATAGAAAGACCGTACTTGCCAAATACCTGCACACCAGGTCCCCTCGCGCCAACTGGTCCTGGGGGGCGCTGAGCACACAAACTGCTTCTTTGTGCTGGCTCCTGGTGGCTGGACTTCAGAGAGGTGGCGCGCCTGCCGCCATTGTAGCTCCCGGGCGGCTGGGGCCCCTGAAAGAGCCGCGCGGACACTGGGCGTCTGCGCTCCTGGCTGGCTGGAACTCGAGAGGGAAGGCAAAGAACTAAAAACTGGGTAATTAGCCTGTGAGTTCGTGTTTTGGGTGACGAGCCATAGAGGGACCCAGTTTTCCTCACTCCAGCGGGCTCGGGCTCAGAGCACCCTGCAGGCAAGCCCCCGCCCATGCTCCCCAGCCAGACCCAGAGAAGGAAGCAGCGATTCTGACTCCACCCCCAGAGCTCGGCAGGGAGCCTGGAATTGCCCGAGGGGGTTGCCTGGGAAGCTGTGTCTAAAGCAATTTCAGCGGGGCGCGCGGACTGGGATTTGGAGATTGGAACTGGCCTGGGTTGAAGACTGCAACCAACTTCGGCTGCGCCCCCGGTACGGGGAGTTGACACGCCTAAAAAAGCGAGGTGCAGCGCTTGGTTCAAGAAGGGACTGGAGCACTGTCACTCTCCTCCCCACAACCGCCAAGGCAGAGCTCCCGCCTGAGGCATTGGATCACGCCACGCCCATCCCTGCCTGAGAGGTGCCTTCCTCCCTTTTTTTTCTTTTTTTTTTGTTTTTTTCTCTTTTTTTCTTTTTTTTTTCCGTTTTCTTTTTCTCTTTCTTTTTTTTCTTCTTCTTTCTCTTTTTTCCCAGAACACTGACCTGATTAACTCTGGTCGCCAGCTTGCTTAAGCAATCACAACGAGTCCATTCTGTAAATGTAAATTCTACACCTACCGACATTTTCAGCTCTTTCTCTCAGGAGGAATTAGACTATATAGTTTCTCTGGATAATACCAGCATCCTTCTCTCACCTATCCAACCATATTCTACCCTTTACTTCTTTGAAAAATGCTTCTTATCCCTTCTGCCTGTTCATTCTACTTCCAATTTTGCCTCATCCCGCCCTGCCTTCTCTCTCTTTCTCTATGCTCTTCAACCAGCACTGAATACACACGGCTATTTAACTGTAGCTGGGAAATCCAGGTATATGCTTTAAACCGTTCATTGTCCATCGGCTTTCTTCTTTTTTCCTTTTCTTTTCTCCTTTTTGACCCTTTTATGAATTTTATACTCCGTATTATTCGCCCTCCCTCCTCCGTCTTTTTTCTTCACACGGGAAGAAATAGAAAACCTGAACTGACCCACAACGAGTGAAGAAATTGAATCAGTGATCAAAAATCTCCCAACAAATAAGAGCCCTGGACCTGATGGCTTCCCTGTGGAATTCTACCAGACATTTAATACAGAATTAATCCCAATTCTTCTCAAGCTATTCCATAAAATAGAAATCGAAGGAAAACTCCCAGACTCAATTTATGAAGCCAGCATCACTCTGATTCCCAAACCAGACAGATATCCAGCAAAAAAAGAGAACTACAGGCCAATATCCTTGATGAATACGGATGCAAAAATCCTCAACAAGATCCTTGCAAATCGAATCCAGCAGCACATAAAAAGAATCATCGACCAAGATCAAGTGGGATTTATTCCTGGGTTACAGGGCTGGTTCAACATTTGCAAATCAATCAATGTGATACATCATATCAATAAAAGAAAAGATAAAAACCATACGATCCTGTCAATAGATGCAGAAAAAGCATTTGACAAAATACAGCATCCCTTCTTAATAAAGACTCTCGAGAAAGTTGGGATAGAAGGAACCTACTTAAACATCATCAAAA
>NW_024082063.1:84375-87117 GCF_003009895.1 Hyaena hyaena | reverse complement strand
TAGCTAAAACATGGCCAGAGCCTAAGTGTCCATCAACAGATGAATGGATCAAGAAGATGTGGTTTATCTATACAATGGAATACTACATGGCACTGAGAAACAATGAAATCTGGCCATGTGTAGCAACATGGATGGACCTTGAGGGTGTTATGCTGAGCGAAATAAGTCAGGCAGAGAAGGACAAATATCATATGTTTGCACGTATAGGAGGATTAGGAGGAACTTGACGGAGGAACAAGGGGGAGAAGAAGGGGGGAAATGCATGTGGGGGGGAGGAGGGATGGACATGGAGGAGGACACTTGTGGGGATGAGCACTGAGTGTTATGTGGAAACTAATTTGACAATAAACTATTTGTAAAAAAAAAAAGAAAATATATATATATCAGGCAATTGGGAACAAAAATTGAGGGGTTTAACCTTGATATTAGTGAGCAAAATTGAGAACAAAATGAAGTTTAAGAGAACAAAAGAACACAACTTCTTATGCTAAAGGTTAAAATTCATAAGGAAGATGTGAGGTATTAATACAGTACTTATATACCCAATCACACAACAAAAGTATTCATAGAACAAAAACTACACTAAGTACAAGGTGAAACAGGAAGAATACACTCATAAAGATGATTCTAATTTTAGTCCCATAAATAACATTTTTAACTAGCATGTGGAAAATTTTAGGCTCTTAAAAGTTTCTCATTATACAATAAATAACCATGGTTAGCAGAAAAGAATTGATGTTACAATCTCATTTCCTAGGAACTCTCCTATCAAACTGCATTTTTTACATCCTTCTGAAAAACATAGGAGACATTAATTTTAATTTATACAGTCAGAAAATATATGTATATTCATTGCAAATGCATGTTAAAGACCAAGTTTTTGTCACGCTGATTCATTCATTCCATTCAGACAAAAAAAGGACTTCTCTAAGATGGAACTCAAGGGCTACTACAGACCATATAGCTGTTGAAGGAATGGAAATCCGCCTGCTAAACCTCTTGTCCCATGATGAGATGAAAGTACCTTCTCTAATTTAGACTAGTGTGTGAACCTCACATGAGATATTCCACATCAAGCTTTTGTTTAGATCTATGAACTCACTTAAGCCAGGCACCATATCCCACTAAGGATGTGAGGTACTGGGGCCACCTGAGGACTGCTGCCCTTGAATCTGGTGTCGAAGCTTCAGCAGCCATCAGGACACACATCCTCAGAATCTGCCTCTTTTAGGCACCTGACAGAAGCTTGGTAACTGCCATGAAAAACTGTACAGGGAGAGAGGGATCCACCAATTATTATGTTTTACTGGAGTAACTGTGCCTGGCACCGTGCTAGCACGAAGTTAGTGACATTGATGCTGATACAGCTGGGTCGTGGTCATAAAATCCACATTCTATAATAAACTTCTCAGAGGCTCCTTTTCTTCTCCTTTTCTATTGCATAAGGAAAGAGTTAAAAAGGAATAAGAAGTGGCCTGAATTCACACAGGCATTCATGATCCCGCAGTAAGCACAGGGTCATGGACTTGCTCATGTGTACCACTGGCTGTCCTCAGTGATCCTGAGGTGGGTGAAGAATTCTCATTCCCATTTTACAGAGGGGAAAGCTGGAGCTCAGAAAGAGTCATTATCTGTCTTCCTTTCTGCACTCCTGCCTTTGGGGGAAAGCAGGTCCAGGACATCCCTGGAGTAGGACTCACACTCACTGGTGTCGGTGGGACCTCAATGAGTTTACCTATGAGATAGCCAAGGCACTGAACCCCAAAGCAAGAAAGAGGCAACTTGAATTTGGGATCCTTTGGGCTTCCCACACCACAGGACAGGTTTTTTTTTAATAGTTTCTTGTCCAGATGGCTTACATATAACACAGTGCTCATCCCCACAAGTGCCCTCCTCAATGCCCATCACCCCCCTTCCCTTCCACCCCACCCCATCAGCCTCAATTTGTTCTCAGCATTCAAATGTTCTCAGCATTTTCCCCCTTCTTCTCCCCCACGGTCTTCCGTTTTAAGTTCCTCCTAATCCTCCTATAGGTGCAAGCATATGGTAGCTGTCCTTCTCTGCCTGATTTATTTCGCTCAGCATAACACCCTCAAGGTCCATCCATGTTGCTACATATGGCCAGATTTCATTATTTCTCATTGCCATGTAGTATTCCATGGTATAGATAAACCACATCTTCTTGATCCATTCGTCCGTTGATGGACACTTAGGCTCTTTCCAGGTTTTGGCTATTGTGGAGAGTGCTGCTGTGAACATTGGGGTCCATGTGCCCTTGTGGATCAACACTCCTGTATCGCTTGGGTAAATTCCTAGCAGTGCTATTGCTGGGTCATAGGAGAGTTCTAGTGTTAATTTTTTGAGGAAATTCCACACTGTTTTCCAGAGGGGCTGCACCAGTTTACATTCCCACCAACAGGGTAGGAGGGTGCCCATTTCTCCACATCCTCGCCAGCATCTAGAGTCCTCTGATTTGCTCATTTTAGCCACTCTGACTGGCGTGAGGTGGTATCTCAGTGTGGTTTTGATTTGTATTTCCCTGATGATGAATGACTTTGAGCATCGTTTCATGTATCTGTTGGCCATCTGGATGTCCTCTTTGGAGAAGTGTCTATTCATTTCTTCTTCCCATTTCTTCACTGGATTGTTTGTTTTTCCGATGTGGAGTTTGGTGAGTTCCTTATAGGTTTTGTTTACTAGCCCTTTATCTGATACATCATTTGCAACTATCTTTTCCCATTC
>NW_024082063.1:71954-82868 GCF_003009895.1 Hyaena hyaena | reverse complement strand
TTTTTTTTTTTTTTTTTTTTTTGCCGGATCTCTCTCTGGCTTGGGAATCAGAGTGATGTTGGCTTCATAAAATGAGTCCGGAAGTTTTCCTTCGATTTCTATTTTTGGAATGGCTTAAGAAGAATGGGTATTAATCCTGTTTTAAATGTCAGGTAGAATTCCCCAGGGAAGCCATCTGGCCCAGTGCTCTTACTTTTCAGGAGATTTTTGAAAACTGATTTGATTTCCTCACTAGTTATGGGTCTGTTCAGGTTTTCTATCTCTTTCCATGTGAATTTTGGTAGTGCCACACCACAGGGCAGTTTAGCCTTCACCACAAAGACCCACTCTACAAACTAAGTTGCACACATCTGAGATTAGGACCTGTTCTTTCTATCTCTATTAAATAGTTCTCAGGGTCGCCCCAATGACATCATATCTCTATAGCAACTGCAGAGCTCAGATAGATCTTCCACCCTAGAAACATCTTCCTTCCTACAGCCATCAGGTGCTGAGTCCTGAGAAGCTGCATCTTCTCAGTCACCCAACACCACAAGTTCAGTTAGCCTTATGAAAAGATCTGCCTTGGGACATAAAAACACATGACTTTGATTTTAAGGGATGCAAGATGGCGAAGAAGTAGGGAGCTCCATACATTTCGCTCGCCCCCATTTCTCAAACAGAGAAGGCCTGAAGCCATAGGACACTGAAACACAGGAGTTTGGGAGGAAAAGAGACAGAGTCCACCTAGAAGACAACCTCATAGGTGCGTGATTGTGAACTGGGAAAGATAAAAACAAGCTGGGACCTGGAGACATGGAGGTAGGGGAGGGAACCCCCTTTGTGGGGAGCTGCGTAGAGTCAAGGGGAAGAGAAAGAGCGGCTGAAACTGCTCATAGAACTGTCCCTCGAAGAGTAAAACCTCAGCTCCGGGTGGAGAGTGGTCCTATTTCTAGCGGTGGTGCTAACTTTGGGCTGGGTGACCCAGTCCCAGGCAGCGCCAGGAGAAATTGCTCCTCTGCTCTCCCGGCTTGATCCCCGGCTGAGAAGCAGCCCAGCTTGAAACTGCTCCTCTGCTCTCCCAGCTCAATTCCGGGCTGGGAATCGGCCCAGCCTTCGGGATTATATTTTGGGCGGTATCAATAAAGTGCGCAGACTAAGACCTGGAAACGAGGTGTGGCTTGAGACAGAACACAGCCCACCTTGGCTACGCCTGCAGCACACGGTGATCGGACCCAAAAGAGTGATTTGCAACGCTTGGTTCAAGAAGGGACTGGGGCGCTGCCATTTTTCTCCCCACAACCAGTAAGGCGGGACATCAGGGAGTGGCCCACAGGACCTCAGTGGAGGCTAAGTCCTGCCTTCACCAAACCACACCCATCCCCACTAGAGAGCGGCTTTTTTTTTTTTTTTTTTTTTACTTGAGCCCGGGGCAAGACCAACATGGATGCACTGCCGTGATTAATTCTGGATCAATTCTTTCTATTCAGATATATTTTCCCTTGTCTCATTCGTATCCCTCCCCTCTGCTGGACTGGGCACTCTGCTCATTGGTTTGCTTAAACAGGCACATTTAATCCATTCTCTAGATGTATATTCTACACCTCCACCACTACCTTTCTATCTCTCTCTCTCTGGAGTAATCAAACTATATAGTTTCTCTGAGTAACATTATCTTCGTTTCTTTCTCCTCGCCTCTTAACATATTTTCCTCTTTCTTTCTCTGAATTTAGCCTTTTGGTCTCTCTGCCTGATCATTGAGCAATTTTGCTTTCTCCCAGCCCTGTCATTTCTCTCTTTGTATATGCTCTACTATCAGTGCTGTATACACTCTGCTCTTTATTTGTAGCTGGGAATTCTGGTTTTATGCTTTTAGACTGTCCTTTGTCTTTGGATCTTTTTTTTTCTTTTTCTTTTTTCCTTTTGGTTTGCATGTTTGTTGGATTCGTCTGTGCATTTGTGTGTCTTTGTTCCCTGTGTGTTAGTCTGTCTGTTTTCTTTTCCAGAGCTACCTCAAGAAACAATCCAAAGTACACATGGTGGAGAGTCCCAAATATCACTACAAGTAGGGAAATAAAATAACCAGAGTCTCATCAAGAGAGACCAAGAGACACCATTCAAAGAATACTTCCTGAACGGACGGTCCCTGAACAGTCAAAGAGTCTTCTTTAATACAGCAGTACTCGCAGGTGCAGAGTGCATAACAAGCTTTTAAAAGTAACAAGAGACAGAAATCTAGCCAAAATGACGAAACAGAAGAACTCTCCTCTAAAGAAATTCCAAGAAGAAATGACAGCTAAAGAACTGCTCAAAACAGGTATAAGCAACACAACTGAACAAAAATTTAGAACAATAGTTATAAAATTAATTGCTGGGCTTGAAAAAGGCATGGAAGACATCAGAGAAGCTATTGTTACAAAGACTACGGAGCTTAAAAATAGTTGTGATGAGTAAAAAATGCTATAAATGAGATGCATAATAAAATGGAGGTGTCCAATGCATGGATTGAAGAGGCAGAGAGGAGAATAGGTGATTTGAAGACACATTTATAGAAAAAGAGGAAGCCAAGAAAAAGAGAGATAAACTGATCCAGGAACACGAAAAGAGAGTTCTAGAGCTCAACAATACAATCAAACGGAACAATATCCGTATCATAGGAATTCCAGAAGAGGAAGAGAGGGAAAGGTGTTAAAGGAGTACTTGAACAAATTATAGCAGAGAACTTCCCCAGTCTGGGGAAAGAAACAGGTATTGAAATCCAAGAGACACAGAGAACTCCCTTCAGACGTAACTTGAATCGATCTTCTGCAAGACATATCCGAGTGAAACTGGCAAAATATAAAGAGAAAGAGAGAATTCTGAAAGCAGCTAGAGATAAAAAGGCCCTAACATACAAAGGGAAACCTATCAGAGTGGTGACAGACCTATCTAATGAAACTTGGCAGGCTAGAAAGGAATGGCAGGAGATCTTCAATGTGATGAACAGAAAAAATATGCACCCAAGAATCCTCTATCCAGCAAGACTGTCATTGAGAATAGGAGAGATAAAAGTCTTTCCAAATAAACAAAAATTGAAAGAATTCGTCACCACTAAACCAGCCCTACAAGAAATCCGGAGGGGGATCTATGAGGGAATTGTTGCAAGGAACACAAGTTACCAGAGACACCACTACAAGCATGAATCATACAGAGAACACAAAGACTCTAAACCCATATTTTTCAATAACACTGAATGTAAATGGACTAAATGCTCCAATCAAAAGATACAGGGTATCAGAATGGATAAAAAAAACCAAAATGCATCTATTTGCTGTCTATAAGAAACTAATTTTAGACCTGATGACACCTTCAGATTGAAAGTAAGAGGATGGAGAAATATCGATCATGCTACTGGAAGTCAAAAGACAGCT
The DNA here is from genome assembly GCF_003009895.1 of Hyaena hyaena. Classification (NCBI taxonomy): domain Eukaryota; kingdom Metazoa; phylum Chordata; class Mammalia; order Carnivora; family Hyaenidae; genus Hyaena; species Hyaena hyaena. Next base: position 79,479 of record NW_024082063.1, on the reverse strand, counting down.
GGAGTAGCTATACTTATATCAGACAAACTGGACTTTAAAGTAAAAGCAGTAACAAGGGATGAAGAAAGGCTTTATATAATAATTACAGGGTCTATCCATCAGGAAGAGCTAACAATTATAAATGTCTATGCCCTGAGTATAGGAGCATTCAAATACATAAAACAATTAATGACCCATCTAGGGTCAGCTGGACAGCAGGAAATCGGGTCCATCTGTGTCTCTTTGCCCGAAATATAAACTCGCAGTCAAATCCCTCAGAGCAGTGCCTTCCCTCTGGGGATCCAGCCGAACCAGAAGCAGAAAGGCGAGGCCACCATGCATCCCCTCCAGGTTGAGCTGGTGAGCTAGAGAGCAGGGAGCAGTTTTCCCGGGGGTCGCCTGGGATGAGTGCGTTCCGCCTAGGGTCAGCTGATGAGAGCAGGAAACCGGATCCTTCTGTGTCCCAAGCGGAGGTTTTTCTCTTATCCAGCGACAGGGACAGTGTCTTGAGAAGTTTTGGCATTTTTTTTCTCCCCTAGACTCACTGATGCTCCCTGCAGAGAGGGATTCCCCCCCACCAGTGTCTCCGGTCCCGGCCTGATTTTATCTTCCCCAGTTCGCACTCAAGCTATGAGGTTTTCTCAGTGGACTCTGTCTCCTTTTCCTCCCAAACTCCTGGACTCTGTAAGGGTTCCTTTGGTTTCTGGCCTTCTCCGTGTGAGATGTGGGATCGAGTGAAATGTACGGAGCTCCCTACTTCTCCACCATCTTGTCTCCCCTCTAGTGTATATCAATATTCTATTGGCTCTGTTTCTCTGGAGAATCCTAATACAGGTGTTAATTGTCAAGTATCTTTTCCTTCCCAATGTAACTTGTGTTTTTGAACAAAAAGATTCCTCAGCAGCATTTGGCTACTGACTGTTCTGTCAAAATGTAATACCTGGAAATTGTAATAACAATTGCTTTCATTGTCAATGGCACAAAAATATAAACATACATAGAGATAATCTACATAATGCATAGAAATTTCAGGTCTGTACTTTGAACACTGCAAATCATTGTTGGGAGAAATTAAACAAAGCCATATAAATGGAGAGAGATAGCTTCCTCAGAGGTCAGAAGACAGTATTGTTGAAATTTCTATTTTCTCCAGATTGATATATAGATTAAATTAAATAACAATAAAAATCTTAGCATATATATTTTTTAAAAATTGATAGTCTTATTCTAACATCATGTGAAAATGTGAAGGGCCTACACTATAAAAACAACTTTGAAACAGAAGAATAAAGTTGGAAGATCAGCTCTATTTTATTTCAAGACTAATTATAAATTCACAGTAATCAAGACAGTGTGGTATTGAGATGAACGTAGAAATGTGTACCAAAGGAATAATATGAAGAGTCCACAAATAGACCCAAACATGTATGGACAAGTGAATGTTGACAAAGCTACAAGGACAATTCAATAAAGAAAAAATAGTATTTTCAGCAAATGGTGCTGGGACAAGTGGTCTCCATATACACAAACATCAGCTGTGATCCATGTATTATGCCATATACAAAAGTCAAATCAAAATGAAGCACAGAGCACAGAACTAATTGTAAAAACTAAAAGTATTAAACACCCATGGGAAAACCACAAATAATCCTATGATCCTACATTAGCTGAAAATTTCCTAGTTATGACGTCAAATGCAAAATCAAAACCATGAATGAACAAATGGAAAACTAGACTTTCTCAAAATAAAAATTTTGTTCTTCCAAAGACACTGTTGAAAGGATTAAAAGATAAGCAACTGACTGGGAGAAAATATTCGTGAACTATATATCTGATAAAGGACTTTCATCCAGAATTTTAAAAGTCTCAGAACAATAAGGAGGAAACACATTTTGTTACACATTTGTTTAAATTGGCAAAAATTTGAAAAGATACTACACCAAGAGAGATATACAAATGTCAAATAATCACATGAAGAGATGCTGAACACCATTAGTCATTAGGGAAATGTAATTCTATTACACCCCTCAGAGGAGGACTACAGTAAATATGCTACAATAGGGTATGCTGACCATACCAAGTCCTGACAGGGTTGTGGAGGATGGAACTCATACGCTCTTGATGACAACGAAAATGGTGCAACCACATGAGAAAACAGTTGAGCACTTTCTTACAATGTTTTTTCCTTCCAAATTTTTATTTAAATTCTAGTTCATTAACATATAGTATAATATTGGTATCAGGAGTAGAATTTAGTGATTTGTCACTTACATATAACACCCAGAGCTTGTCATAACAAGGGCCCTCCTTAATATTCATTACCTATTTAGCCCTTCTCCAACCTACCTAACTTATTTTAAACTCCTCTAAGTAAACACACCTAAGTATTAGAGAAAGAAAGCAGACGTCCAAGCAAAACCTTAAACCTAAGTGTTTATAGCAGTTTTATTTACAAGATCCCTAAATTGGAATCAACCCAAAAACCCATTACCTGCTTAATGTAAAGGCCAAATTGTAGTATATACACATAATGGGATGTTAGTCAAAGCTTTTTAAAAGATGGAAATATTCATACATGCAGCAAATACATAAATCTAAAGATAACTAGGTTGAATGAAAGAAGACTGACAAAAAAGAATACACATTGTAGAATTCCATTTACATAAAATTATTTGAAAAAACTTATTCTTAATGATAAAATATCAGTGATTTCCTGAGAATGAGATAGCATGACTAGACAGGGAATTTGGAGATGTAGATTGGGACACTGCAAAGGTGCACTAAGAAGCTTTTTGAGGTGATTGATGTGTTTATTATCTTCACTGTAGCATTGGATTCACACACACACACCGCCAAATATATATATGTATATATATATATATATATACATATATATATATATATAGGTCACATAACTTAAATATGTAAAGTGTATTTTATGTAAACCACACCTCAATGAAGTATTTGACATATATTTATAAATGCATCATTCTATGATGCATTTCTGAAAAATGGGTGAAAGATTTGCCTAATTATGTTTTTAAAGTATTAACAGACCCACGCTATATTGAATCAAATTGGTCCATAATACATATAACCAAAGTAGAAGTAATCATTTGCAATGAAATCTCCCCAAATATTTAGAGCAAGTTGATGCCCATTTGCTTCAGAAATACAGAAATAAAGTATTATGTATTTGTAAAATAATAATACATAATATAACATTTTTTCTGGAAAAAGAATGCATTTCGTTATCACTGGGCAAAGTGTGGAGTAATAAATATAATTTACCCTATTAATTTTAAAGTAGAAAAGTAGAAACTTTTGTTTATAAACTGAAAAGTAACAGGAACATAAGAATATGGAATATACTCAATAATATGGTAATAATGTTGGATGCTGACAGATAATAGCTATACTTGTGAGCATACCATAACATATAGACTTGTGGAATCATTATGTTGTACACTTGAAACTGTGTAACATTGTCAACTATACTTCAATTAAAAATATATATGATATTATAGACACAGACATGTCAAACTAACTTTTGAAAAATTTCTAGTTCTTCCAAAAACGTATTACATAATGGAAAATAACATGGGCACCAGGAAAGTGTCTATATTATGATGTGAAATTGCAAGGAAGATCTAACAACCACACATCCACACCCATCTATGAGATGCATGGGAATTTCCAATTATTATTTATGTGGCAAGAACAATCTAGCTTTATCTAACTCAAATGCATATTTAACACTGACTTCCTCCTCTAACTGGAAAATTTATTGCTTTTTTGAAAGAAAGGCATCTCTAATATGAGCCTCAAAATCTATTACACAGGCTGTAGCAACTGATGGACTGACATTCCACCTGCTAAACCTTTTAACCCATAATGAGATCAAAGAAGTTTCTCTATTTTTAAGCTAGTTTGTGAACCCCACAGGAGCTTTTCCACAACAAGCTTTTGTTCAGATCTATGAACTCACTTAAACCAGGATTTATATGCCACCAAGGATGTCAACTTCCTGAGAACTTTTGCTCTTGAATCTGGAGTAGAAGCTTCAGCAGCCATCAGGACACATATCCTCAAAGCTTGCCTCTTTCAGACATCTAATAAGAGCTGAACCACCAGCATGAAGAGCTTTACAGGGAGAGACAGGTCCAGCAATCATGATGCTTTACTGGTGTAACTACGTGCTTGGAACCATGTTAGGCACTAGGTTCATGACAATGGCAATGTTAAAATTAGATTATAATAGTAACCATGTAAAATCTAGGCCAATCTAAACAGTTAACATCTCTGGTAAAAATATAGAAATTGTCTATAATTATGTGACTGAATGATCTAAATACATACACAAAAAATATCATTTAAAACGTCTGAGTATGAGCTGCCTGGGTGGCTCAGTCAACTGAGCATCTGACTCTTGATTTCAGCTCAGGTCATGATCCCATGATTGTGGGACTGAGGGCTCTGCACTGAGCATGGAGCCCGCTTAAGATTCTCTCTCTCTCTCTCTCTCTCTCTCTCTCTCTCTCTCTCCCTCCCTCCCTCCCTCCCTCACTCCCTCCCTCCCTCCTTCTGCCCATCACCTCCACTTACCCACTAACTCTCTCCCAAATAAATAAATAATAAAAATAAAACATCTCAGAATAATCTCAGTGAGACTTGCGTAAACTATTACAGTCAGTAAGCAGAAACAGTCAGTCGAATCATGCCTTGTTTTTTTTCCTGAGGAATTCCTTCCCTCCATTCCCAATATTTTCTTCCAGGAGTAAGGACAGCCACAACTAAACACATCTAATCTCTATACATTCACTCAGCTGTGAAGGAAATCTCTTACTTGATTAGGGAGGTTGGAAGTACAAATGGGTTGCATGGCTCATGTTTTCTCCCTTCAAAACTCTTGTAGCAAGCTGTCCCTACGGAGCACATGATTTCCACTGCTCTCGGAGGTTGGTCTCAGGTCACACCCACAATTATTCTGCACTTTTCTCTTTCTGGCTCCTGAAATATTCCTATGTTCTTGTTGCATAATATTTTGGTTTTCAAGAGCCCCCCAAAATACACCTGTTTTCCACATCTGAACCAACTAAAAAAGAGGACAAAAGAAAAAGAAAGAAAATGCAATGACTTTAGGTGTATTAAAGGTGATGTTAGAAATGTGGCTTAGATTTGCCATGAGGCTTATAGATTTTGTATTAAATGAATCCCAGAATTGGACAAACCTCTCCACTCAGCTGTGCTGAACATGAACAAACTGATCATGGACTGGAATGCACATGCACCTGCTGTCTGATGAAGGAATCCTATATGTGTACTCAAGGAAAGAAGCTTCATTGTAAAATCATTCCTGTAGCAGAAGAAAGTACTTCGTGATACCTTTTCGGAGAAATCTCTCAACATGAGTAATATCACTTATTCTGATGGTATATTCACCAAGCCTCCTCCTGAAGAAAAGGCTTTCCATGTGTCTCAGGGAGCAACTTGAAGGAATATCCTTCCATTCCATTAAAGAGCAGTGGATGCTCATCTTGTGAAAGGGAGTTGGAGTTTATGTAAAAATTCCAGGAGTAGGATAAAAATTATACATCACAAAAATTTCTACTGAAATCCCTTCAAGAGACAATTAAGGAAATAGTCAAAATCGATACCCACAAATAAACCAACCTACAGACTATAGCCAGGCAACTATACGTAAAACATGAAAGAGAATAGAAAGATATAGAAGTGTGTTCAAATATTTATTATAATTGTGTCTAAAATACTTCATAACAATGTTTTTATGAGCTTTAATTCTAATTTTTATTTATTTATTTTTAAAAATTTAAGGTTTTATTTATTTCTGAGAGAGAGAGAGAGAAACAGCATGAGCAGGGATTGGGAAGTCAGAGAGAGAGGGTGATAAAGAATCTGAAACAGGCTCCAGGCTCTGAGCTACCTGTCAGCACAGAGCCCGACGCAGGGCTCAAACCCACAAACCATGAGATCATGACCTGAGTAGAATTTGGACGCTTAACCAACTGAGCCACCCAGGCGCCCCTAATTCTGATTTTTAAAAATGATTCATATTTATTTACAAATTGTGGAAAACATAGGTCGAGTTTGAAATATATAATTAATCAGCAATCCTACTATTCACTAGTTTTAAAAGGTATCTGTGCATTTCCTATCATTACATTTAGATGCTGGGTTTCTAGGACTCAGGGTTAAGCCTGGGTGGAACTTCCCTGGTATGGAGTCTGAGGTAAAACCTAACAACATCATGAGGTAGACTCCACCAACCATCTGGTGGCCTGTGGACATTTCCAGTTATCCAGTCTGAATGTCAAGTAAAAGATGTGGTTGCAGTTGGAATTGAACATACAATGACATTGCTGGTTATCATGATAATACGGAAAAGACAAGATGGATATTATTTTATAAAATTCTAAACTTTTATAACTGACATAATTAACACATAGAAAATTTTAAGCTGTTAAGAATTTTGCTTATGGAGGGGCGCCTGAGTGGCTCAGTCGGTTAAGTGCCGACTTCGGCCCAGGTCATGATCTCATGGTTCGTGGGTTCAAGCCCCACGTCGGGCTCTGTGCTGATAGCTAGCTCAGAGCCTAGAGCCTGCTTCAGATTCTGCGTCTCCCTCTCTCTCTGACCCTCCCCTGCTCATGTTGTCTCTCTCTCTCTCAAAAATAAATAAAATATTTAAAAAAAATTTTAAACTACCTTAAAAAGAATTTTGTTTATGGAGAGACAAAAGGGAGAGAAAGAAAGAGGGTTGAGACAGTGTGGCATTGGCTTCACATAAGAGGAATAGCTCTCTGGACCATGGACAGAGAGCGATAGGTACTGAGTGTCAGAGGTGTTTCTGCAAACTGCCTATGGAGTTCAAACCCTGAGGGTTTGTAAGTGAGGAACTTTCCCCAGAGAGGAGCTGTGGCCCATGCTCCTGGGGAGAAGGAGGGAGCTGGCCCTTGAGTGCAAGCTTGGTGTAGGGAAATCTGGGACACACTGGGAGAGACCATTCCCCTACCTGAAGAACTTTTGTAAGAGGATATATTGCCTCTTTCAGGACAGTAAAAGACCTTTCATCTGCAGGGGACAGAGGCACATGCATAGGGCAGATAACCTGGTTGCTGCCTTTTGCAGTGCTACACCATAGATTCTGCACAATGCATAGGCGTGGGACTGGTTTTCTAGGACAAAGGACATGAGACATAGTGCAGAGATGCTCTGCTATGGAGGAGATAGATGAATCTGCGTGGTACCAAGTTCTTTTAAGATTTTGAGTTTTGACAATGCTCAGCATCCCTCCTCATCAGGGAAATACAAATCAAAACCACACTGAGATACCACCTCATACCAGTCAGAGTGACTAAAATGAGCAAATCAGAGAACTCTAGATGCTGGCGAGGATGTGGAGAAACGGGCACCCTCCTACACTGTTGGTGGGAATGTAAACTGGTACAGCCCCTCTGGAAAACAGTGTGGAGGTTCCTCAGGAAACTAACAATAGAACTCCCCTATGACCCAGCAATAGCACTGC
>NW_024082063.1:57179-71581 GCF_003009895.1 Hyaena hyaena | reverse complement strand
GGAGGAGGGCACTTTGGGGATGAGCACTGAGTGTTATGTGGAAACTAATTTGACAATAAACTATTTGTAAAAAAAAAAAAAAGCTTTTTAATGAATAAAAGCAAGGCAAGTATTAAAAAAAAAAAAAAGATTTTGAGTTTTGAATCCCAACCACACACGAAAGAAAAATACGCAGGAAAGTTGTGGCACAGGGCAAGGTGATTATCCTCCCTATTCTGTGAGGACTGCCTGAATTGTGGGGCATATCAGTTCTCCTGTCTGGGGACGAGACATTGGGATGGTGCCATTTTACCCACAATGCCAATATGGTATTACACTCTCTTGCAGGATACACATCAAGCTTTCAAAATACACACACACACACACACACACACACACACACAACATAGCCAAAATGACAAAATGGAGACATTTGCCAAAAGTAGGTCAAGAAGAAATCAAAGTCAGGGACTTGCGCAAAACCAATATAAGCAATATAACTGAACAAGAATTTAGAACAACAGCCATAAGACTACTACCTGGGCTTGAAAAAAAGCATAGAAGACACCAGATAAACCTTGCTGCAGAGATCAAGCACCTACAAACCAGTTTGGCTGAAATAAAAAATGCCATAACCAAGTTGCAAAACTGATGAGAGACAGTCACAATAAGGATGGAAGCAGCAGAGGAGAGAATAGGTGACACACAAGATAAAATGATGGAAAATGATGAAGCTGAAGGAGAAAAGAAACACCACTAGATCAAGAAGGTAAACTTAGGGAACTCAGTGATTCCATCAAGCAAAACAATATCCGTATCATAGGAGTCCAAGAAAAATTAAGAGTGAGAAAAGAGAAGGGTTATTTGAAAAAATTATATCTGAAAACTTCCCTAATCAAGGGAAGGACACAGGCCTTCAATTCCAAGAGTCACAGAAAACTCCCCACAAAATCAGCAAAAACAGCTCAACACCAGAACATATGGTAGTGAAATTTTTCAAATACAAAGAAAAAAGAGAAAATTCTGAAAGCACCTAGGGACAAAAGGTCTTAAATAAACAAGGGTAGACACATAAGGTTAGCAGCAGACCTGTCCACAAAAACTCGGCAGGCCAAAAAGGAGTGTCAGGAAATATTCAATGCGCTGAGTGGGAAAAATATGCAGCTAAGAATTCTTTATCCAGCAAGGCTATCATTAAATAGGAGAGATAAAAGAGTTTCTCATACAAACATAACCTAAAGAAAAGAATTCACTAACACAAAACCATCCCTGCAAGAAATTTTAAGAGGGGAGTCTCTGAGTGAAATAAAAAAAAAGACCAAATCATCAAAGACTAGAAAGGAACAGAGAATGTCACCAAAAACCCCAACTCTACAGAAAAAGACACTAAATTCATATATTTCCACAATCATTCTTAATGTAAATGTGCTAAATGCTCCAATCAAAAGTTATAGGGTATCAGAATGGATAAAAATAAAAGAAAACAAGATCTATCTATATGCTGTCCACAAAAGAAAACACTTACACATTTTAGACCTAAAGATATCTGAACAAGGGATGAAGAAGAACATTATATCATAATTAAGTAGTCTACGTATCAAGAAGATCTAAAGATTGTAAATACGTATGCCCCAACTTGATAGCTTCCAGATATATCAATTAATTAATCACAAACTTTAATAAAGAAACCCAATGATACTAATAAAATAATGAGAGGGGATTTTTACACCCCACTTACAGCAATGGAGAGATCATCTAAGCAGAAAAACAAGGAAACAATGGCTTTGAATGGCACACTGGACTGGATGGCCTTAACAGACATATTCAGAACATCTCATCCTAAAGCAACAGAACACATATTCTTCTCGAGTGCATATGGAAGGTTCTCCAGAATAGATCACATGCTGGCTCACAAATCAGCTCTCAACAAGTACAAAAGATCAAGATCATGCCATGCATATTTTCGGATCACAATGCTATGAAACCTGAAGTCAATCACAAAAAATTTGGAAACTTGATGTCAATCACAACTTCAAATACATGGAGGTGAAAGAACACCCTACTAATAATTAATGGGTTAACCAGGTAATTTAAAAACAAAAATTATGTGGAAGCAAATGAAAATGAAAACATGAAAGTCCAAACACCTTGGGATGCAATAAAGGTTGTCCTTTGAAGAAAGCATATTGCAATTCAGCCTTATTGAAAGAAGCAAGAAAGGTTCCAATTACACAATCTAACTTTACACCTAAAGGAGTTAGAAAAGAACAGCAACTAAAGCCTAAAGCCAGACAAATATAGAAATAATAAACATTACAACAGAACAAAATGATAGAGAAACTAAAACAAACAAGCAAACAAACAAAAAAGAGTAAAATAGATCAACAAAACCAAGAGCTGCTTCTTTAAAAAAATAAACAAAATTGATGAACCACTAGCCAGACTTATCAAAAAGAAAACAGAAAGGACCCAAACAGATAAACTCATGAATGAAAGAGCAGAGATCTCATCAAACATCACAGAAATACAAACAATAAGAGAATACTATTAAAAATTATATGCCAAAAATCTGGGCAATCTGGGAGAAAAGGTCAAATTCCCAGAAACTCGAAAACTACCAAAATTTACACAGGAAGAAATAAAAAGTCCAAACACTCCCATAATCAGATAAGAAATTGAATTAGTAATTAAAAATATCTTAACAGACAAGTGTCCTGGGCCAGATAGCTTCCCAGGGGAATTTTACCAGACATATAAAGTAGAGTTAATATGTATTTCTCAAACTGTTCCAAGAAATGGAAATGGAAGGAAAGCTTCCAAACTCATTCTACAAAGCCAGCATTATCTTCATTCCAAAATCAGACAAATACCCCACTAAAAAGAAAAATTATAGTTCAATATATTGAACTGATGAAAAATTTTGGATGCAAAAATTCTCAACCAGGTACTAGCAAATTGAATTCAACAATACATTAAAAGAATTGTTGACCATGATGAAGTAGGATTTATTCCGGGGCTGCAGGGCTGGTTCAATATTTGCAAATCAAACAATGTGATACACCACATTAAGAAAAGAAAAGAACCATATGAACTTCTCAATAGATGCTGGAAATGGATTTGACAAAATACAGCATCCATTCTTGATAAAAACTGTCAACATTGCAGGGATAGATGGAACATACCTCAACATGTGAAAGGCCATGTATGAAAGACCCACAGCTAATATCATCCCCCATGGGAAAAACTGAGAGCCTTTCCTCTGTGGATAGGAACAAGACAAGCATCTCCACTGTCACAATTACTATTTAACATAGCACTGGAAGTCTTAGCCTCAGCAATCTCTCTCTCTCTCTGTCTCTCTGTCTCTCTCTCTGTCTCTCTCTGTCTCTCTCTCTCTCTCACACACACACACACACACACACACATAACAAATACAAATTGGCATGAATAAGTCAAACTTTCACTATTTGCAGATTACATGATACTTTATGTAGAAAACTTTAAAGACTCCACCAAAACAGTGCCAGAACTAATTTAAGAATTCAGCAAAGTCGCAGTGTATAAAATTCACATGCAAAATCTGTTGCATTTCTAAATACCTATAATGAAGCAGCAGAAAAAGAAATCAAGGAATAAATTCCATTTACAATTACACCAAAAACAATAAGATACCTGGGGATAAATATAATCAAAGAAATAACGTATCTGTATGCTGAAAACTATAGAACACTTATGAAAGAAATTGAAGAGGACACAAAAAAAATGGAAAAACATTACATGCTCAATGATTGGAAGAGTAAACATTGTTAAAATGTCTATATTACCCAAAGCAATCTACACATTTAATACAATCCCTATCAAAATACCACCAGCATTCTTCACAGACCCAGAACAAACCGTCCTAAAAGGTGTATGGAACAATAAAAGACCCTGAGTAGCTAAAACAATCTTGAAAAAGAAAACAAAACTGGAGGTATCTCGATTTCAGATTTCAAGCTATATTATAAAGCTTTCTTCATCAAGACCATATGGTACTGGCACAAAAAAAAGACACATGCATCAATGGAACAGAATAGAAAAACCAGAAATGGCCCTACAACTGTATGGTCAACTAATCTTTTATGAAGCAGTAAATAATATCCAATGGAAAAAAAAGCAGCGTCTTCAACACATGTTGTTGGGAAAACTGGATGTCGACATGCAGAAAAATGAAACTGGACCACTTTCTTACATCATGCACAAAAATTAGTTCACATGAAAGACCTTAATGTGACACTGTAAACCATCAAAATCCTAGAGGAGAACACAGGCAGCAACCTCTTCTACCTACACCAGAGCAATTTCTTATTAGACACATCACCAAAGGTAGGGGAAACAAAAGGACCCATAAACTATTGGGACTTTGTCAAGATAAAAGGCATCTGCACAGTGAAAGTGACAATCAACAAAATTAAAAGGCAGCCTACAGAATGGGAGTTAATATTTGCAAATGATATATCTGATAAAGGGTTAGTACCCAAAATCTATAAAGAACTTTTCAAACTCAATATCCTAAAAACAAATAACCCAGTGAAGAAATGGGCAGAAGACAGGAATAGACACTTTTCCAAAGATATCCAAATGAGGCATGCCTGGGTGGCTCAATTGGTTAAGTGTCCAATTTCAGCTCCAGTCATGATCTTGTGGTTATTGGATTCGAGTCCCGTGTTAGGCTCTGTGCTGACAGCTCAGAGCCTGGATCCAGCTTCGGATTCTGTGTCTCTCTCTCTCTCTCTGCCACTCCCCAGCTCATGCACTCTCTCTCTCTCTAAAATAACTAAACATTAAAAAAGAAAATATTCACATGGGAAACAGACACATGAAAAGATGTTCAACATCACTCATCAACACGGAAATACAAATAAAAACCGAAATGAGATAATTTCTCACATCTTTCAGAATTTTTAGAATGGACAACTCAGGAAACAACAGATGCTGGTGAGGATGCAGAGAAAGGAGAACACTCTTGTATTGCTGGTGGGAATGCAAACCAGTGCAGTCACTGTGGAGAACAGTATGGGGTTCCTCCAAAAACTAAAACCAGATATACCGTAGGATCCTATACTTGCACTACTAGTATTTACCCAAATGATACAAAAATACAAATTTAAAAGAATATTCCAAGACATTACAATGTTTATTGCAATGTTATCAATAATAGACAAACTGTGGAGAGAGCCTAAATGCCCATTGTCTGATGGATAGATAAGGAAGATATGACATGCAATGGAATATTACTCAGCCATCAAAAATAATGAAACCTTGCCATTTGCAGTGATGTAGATGGAGCTAGAATGTATTATGCTGAGGAAAACAAGTCAATCAGAGAAAGACAAATACCATACGATTTCACTCATATGTGGAATTTAAGAAACAAAACAGGAATTTATGGGAATAGGAGGAAACAGAGAAGAGAGGGAAACAAAGCACAAGACATTCTTAATGCTAGAGAATAAACTGAGGATTGAAGGAAGGAGGTGAGTGGGAGATGACCTAGATGGTAGTGGGTATTAAGAAGGGCACTTGTTCACATGTATCCCAATGTTCATAGCAGCACTCTCAACAATAGTTAAAACATGAAAAAAGCCTAAGTGTCCATCAATTGAGGAATGGATTAAGAAGATGTGGTTTATCTATACAATGGAATACTACATGGCAATGAGAAAGAATGAAATCTGGCCATGTGTAGCAACATGAATGGAACCTGAGGGTGTTATGCTGAAAGAAGTAAGTCAGGCAGAGAAGGGCAGATACCATATGTTTGCACATATAGGTGGATTACGAGGAACTTAACGGAGGACCATGGGGGAGTAGAAAGGGGAAAATAGGGGGGGCAGAGGGAGGGAGGCAAACCATGAGAGACTCTTGAATGCCGAGAACAAACTGAGGGCTGATGGGGGTGGGGTGGAAGGGAAGGGGAGTGATTGACATGGAGGAAGGCACTTGTGGGGATGAGCACTGGGTATTATATGGGAACCAACTTGACAATAAACTATTTTAAAAATGAAAAAAAAAGAATGGCAGTGTTAAATGGTGGGGGTTTGTGATAATGGAGTGAATCCAGGATCAACCCTTGACTCCTTGTTTAGTCAGACTCAGAAACAGTGGTTCTGTTTTCTGACATAGGTTGTTCCAAGTGCTTTTGAGACATTCCGCTGAAAATTAGTTCAGATCCAAAGGTGATTATAGTGACATTGATTTAAAATGTTCATCAATGGGGTGCCTGGGTGGCTCAGTCTGTTAAGCATCCAACTTTTGATTTAAGCTCAGGTCATGATCTCATGGTTCGTAAGACTGACCCTGGATTGGGCTCTGTGCTGACAGCCAGACCCTGCTTGGGATTCCTTTCTCTATCTTTCTGCTTCTTTCCTCCACTTACTGTCTCTCAAGATAAGTAAATAAACATTAAGAGACAAAAAGCATTTTAAATGAAATGCCCATCAATGGGGAACAGGAAGATGATGGCAGAATACTAGGAGAATACTAGGCTCATCTCACCCCATGAACACAACTATATAATCATCCAAATACCTCAGAAATTGATCTGAAAACTGACAGAAAAAAACTCCACAACTAAAGGAAGAAAAGAAGCCCCATCAAAGAAGGTAGGAAGTGTGGAGACATGGTTTAGGAGAGAAATGGATCACAGTCTCTGAAGACAGGGAGAGGGCCATGGTCACAGAGAAGGGTGAAAGAGAGAGGAGCACACAAGGGAACACACAAAGAGAAGGTTAACCCAAAGCCATAGGCTTGGAAAAGGGGAGGGGCCGAATTTCATGAGTTCTTGCAACCAGTGGGACTTGAAGGCTGGAGTTTTCAAAGGTCAGCAGCCTTAGCTGGGAAAGAGCCCAGAGGGCACTGCTCTGGTCCTAAGGAGAAGGCAGGCAAAAAGTAAACTGGTGGTAGACAGTGTGGAAACAGTGATCTGAACAGTGCCTGGGACACAGAACAGAGATTATTTGCTTTTCTTGGAGTGTACCCCTGAGAGGTGGTGTTCACCAGAGATGCCTCTCCAGGAACAAAGGAGTGGCTAGTGTCATTTCTCTCCCCCCACCCTCAGCATAAAAACAGGGCCACCTGTGGGAAGCAGCACAGCACTGATATTGGCTGCCTCACTTGATTATGTCAAGTCCAAAACCCTGTCCTCTGATGGAACTGCCCTTTGTCATGCTTGCCTTAGCCCCAGTGTGGCAGGCCCCTCCACCAGAAGACCAGCACAAATTCCTGTACAACAACATTTGTCCCAATCAGAGAGTTTTTGTATGACCCTAGTGCTGGTGGAGGTGCTCATTTCATAAGCAGACCAGAGCACACCTAAATAAAACTCAACATAATCAAGACAGAGACCAAACACTACCCACTGCAGACAACGAGAGCCTCTGCAGACAACTGGCCTGAAAGATAAAACAGTCAGAAAACAACAGCAGAGCGCATTCACCACACACCAGAGACCTTCCTTGAATCACCAGGCCCTGGGCACTACATGACGTCTTCTTCATAAGAACATGCTTTCAGGAGTAGGAAACATAACAAGCTTTTTAAACACACAGTAGAAGGCAGCTATTTAGACAAAATGTGAAGATGGAAGAATTTATCCAAAATGAAAGAATAGGATAGTCTATGGCCAAGATCGAAGTGAAACAGATATAAGTAATCTGCCTGATGGAGAATTTAAAGTAATGATCATAAGGATACTCACTGCATTTGAGAAAGGAATAGAAGACATCACTGAGATCCTTACCGCAGAAAAACCTTACCACAAGAGAAGAGTTAATAAAGAATCAATCAGAGATTAAAAATACAATAAACGAGATTACAAACATGCTTGATGCAATGAATAGCAGGTTGAAAGAAGCAGAGAAATAAATTAATGACCTAGAAGACAAGTAAAGGAATGCCATTAAGCTGAACAAAAAGAGAAAAAAATAATGCAAAATAAAAATAGCCTTAAGGAACTCAGTGACTCTATCAAGTGTAACAACAATCATATTATAGGAGTCACATAAGAAGAAGAGAAAGAAAAAGGGGGCAGAAAACTTATCAGAAGAAATAATAGTGGAAAATTTGCGTAATGTAGATAAGGAAGCAGAAATACAGATCCAGGAGTCAAAGAGAATTCCGATCAAAATCATCAAAAGCAGACCAACACCAAGACATGTTTTAATTAAATTTGCAAAATATAGTTATTAAAAATCTTAAAAGCAGCAAGACCAAAAATCACAGAAAATTACAATGAAAACCCATAAAGCTAATAGGAGATTTTTCAACAGAAATGGCAAGCCAGAAGGGAGTGACATGATATATGCAAAGTGCTGAAAGGGAAAAGTCTTCAGCCAAGAATGCTATATCCAGCAAGGCTGTCTTTAGAACGGAAGAAAAGATAGAGTTTCCTAGAAACAGAAACTAATGGATTTTATGATCACTAAACCAGCCCTGCAAGAAATATTAAAGGGGACTCTTTTAGTGAAAAGGTCAGACCAAAAGTGACAGCAGAAAGGCAGGAAACATAAAGAACTGAAAGTGAGTATTTACACAAAATCAGTAAAAAAAAAACAAAAACAAAAAAACAACATCACACCATAGAATGATATAAAATATCAAAAAGCATACAATTAAAACATGGGGATTAGAGGAGAAAACAATTGGTTCAATCTTCAAGGACCATCAATTTAATATAGACTGCTATTTGCAGAAGAGGTTATATATAAACCTTAGTAGCCATATATCCAAAACCACTAATAAACATGCAAAGAATAAAGAGAAAGAAATCCAAATATATCACTAATGAAAATCAGCAAAACATAAAAGAGAGAAAGGCAAGAAGCGATCTGGGAAAGTCTCCAGAAACAACAAGAAAACAAGTAATAAAATGGCAATAAATACATGTCTATCAATAATTACTTTGATTACAAATGGACTTAATGATTCAATCAAAAGAGAGAGTGTCAGAATGAATTAAAAGAAAACAAGACCCATCCATATGCTGGCTATAAGAGATCCATTCGATACCTAAAGACACCAACAGATTGAAAGTGAAGGGATGGAGAAAAATTTGTCACACAAAAGGTGTCAAAAGAAAGCTGTAGTACCAATACTTATATTGGACAAATGAGAATTTATTTTCTAAAATTTTATTTAAATCATAGTTAACATATAGCGTAATACTGGTTTCAGGAATAGAACTTAGTGATTCATCACTTACATATAACACCCAGCACTCATCACAGGTGCTGTCCTTAATATGCATCACTCATTTAATCCATCCCCTACACACCTCCCTCCATCAACTCTCAGTTTGTTCTCTATTGATAAAAGCTTCTTAAGGTTTGCTTTGTTTTCTCTTTTTTCCCCTACCCATAGGTTCATCTCTTTATTTTCCTAAACGCCACATGAGTGAAATTATATGGTATTTGTCTTTCTCTGACTGACATATTTTGCATAGCAAAATACACTTTTGCTTCATGTCATTGCAAATGGCAAGATTTCATTCTTTATGATGGCTAACTAATATCCCATAGACTGTAACAAGAAAAAGAAGGTCACTATATCATAATAAAGGGGACATTCATACAATAAGATAAAACATTGTAAATTTTATGCATTCAATGGGAGCATCTAAATATACAAAACAATTCATAATAAACATAAAGAAACAAATTGATAACAAAACAATAATACTAGGGAACATTAAAAACCCAGTTATATCAATAAATAGATCATCTAAACAGAAAATAAAACAGGAAAAAAAGTCCTTGAAGGACATACTTCACAAGATGGATATAATAGATACATTCAGAACAGTCCACCCTGAAACAGCAGAATACACATTGTTTTCTTTCTTTTTTTTTTTTTATAATTTATTGTCAGTTAGTAACACACAATACTCATCCCAACGAGTGTTGTCCTCCATGCCCATCATCCCCCTTCCTCTCTCTCCCACTCCTATCAGCCCTCAGTTTGTTCTCAGTATTCAGGAATCTCGCATGATTTGCCTCCCTCCCCAGTTATTTTTCCGCTTCTCCTCCCCCATGGTCCACTGTTAAGTTTCTCCTATTCCACTTATGAGTGGGAATGTAAACTGGTGGGAATTAGAAGCAGAGCAGCAAGAACATCATCCTCAATGGGGAAAAACTGAGAGCTTTCCCCCTGAGATCAGGAACACGACAGGGATGTCCACTCTCACCACTGTTGTTTAACATAGTGCTGGAAGTCCTAGCATCAGCCATCAGACAACAAAAGGAAATCAAAGGCATCAGAATTGGCAAAGAGGAAGTCAAACTTTCACTCTTCGCAGATGACATGATACTCTACATAGAAAACCCGACAGACTCCACCAGAAGCCTACTAGAACTGATCCAAGAATTCAGCCAAGTTGCAGGGTACAAAATCAACGTACAGAAATCGGTTGCATTTTTATACACCAATAATGAAGCAACAGAAAGAGAAATCAAGAAACTGATCCCATTCACAATTGCACAAAAAACCATAAAATACCTCGGAATAAACCTAACCAAGGATACAAGAGATCTGTATGATGAAAACTATAGAAAACTTATGAAGGAAATTGAAGAAGACACAAAGAAATGGAAAAACATTCCATGCTCATGGATAGGAAGAATAAATATAGTTAAGATGTCATTACTACCTAAAGCACTCTACACATTCAATGCAATTCCAATCAAAATTGCACCAGCATACTTCTCAAAACTAGAACAAACTATCCAAAAATTTGTATGGAACCACAAAAGACCCCGAATAGCCAAAGTAATACTGAAAAATAAAACCAAAACGGGAGGTATCACCATCCCAGACTTCAGCCTCTACTACAAAGCTGTCATCCTCAAGACAGTATGGTATTGGCACAAAAACAGACACATAGACCAATGGAACAGAATTGAGAACTCAGAAGTGGACCCAAAAGTATACAGCCAACTGATCTTTGACAAAGCAGGAAAGAATATCCAATGGAAAAAAGACAGCCTTTTTAACAGATGGTGTTGGGAGAACTGGACAGCAACATGCAGAAGAATGAAACTAGATCATTTTCTCACACCATGCACAAAAATCAACTCAAAATGGATAAAGGACCTGAACGTGAGACAGGAAACTATCAACACCCTAGAGGAGAAAGCAGGAAACAACCTCCTTGACCTCCACCGCAGCAACTTCTTACTTGACACATCCCCAAAAGCAAGGGAATCAAGAGCAAAAATAAACTGTTGGGACCTCATCAAGATTAAAAGCTTCTGCACAGCCAAGGAAACAACCCAGAAAATTAATAGGCAACCAACGGAATGGGAAAAGATAGTTGCAAATGACATATCAGATAAAGGGTTAATATCCAGAATCTATAAGGAACTCACCAAACTACACGCCCGAAAAACAAACAACCCAGTGAAGAAATGGGCAGAAGACATGAACAGACACTTCTCCAAAGAGGACATCCAGATGGCCAACAGACACATGAAACGATGCTCAGCATCCCTCCTCATCAGGGAAATACAAATCAAAACCACACTGAGATACCACCTCACGCCAGTCAGAGTGGCTAAAATGAGCAAATCAGAGAACTCTAGATGCTGGCGAGGATGTGGAGAAACGGGCACCCTCCTACACTGTTGGTGGGAATGTAAACTGGTACAGCCCCTCTGGAAAACAGTGTGGAGGTTCCTCAGGAAACTAACAATAGAACTCCCTTATGACCCAGCAATAGCACTGCTAGGAATTTACCCAAGGGATACAGAAATGCTGAGGCATAGGAGCACATGTACCCCAATGTTCATAGCAGCACTCTCCACAATAGCTAAAACATGGAAAGAGCCTAAGTGTCCATCAACAGATGAATGGATCAAGAAGATGTGGTTTATCTATACCATGGAATACTACATGGCAATGAGAAACAATGAAATCTGGCCATGTGTAGCAACGTGGATGGACCTTGAGGGTGTTATGCTGAGCGAAATAAGTCAGGCAGAGAAGGACAAATATCATATGTTTGCACGTATAGGAGGATTAGGAGGAACTTGACGGAGGAACAAGGGGGAGAAGAAGGGCGGAAATGGTGGGGGAAAGGGAGAGAGGCCAACCATGAGAGACTCTTGAATGCTGACAAAAACTGAGGACTGATGGATGTGGGGGGGAGGGGGGATGGGCATGGAGGAGGGCACTTTGGGGATGAGCACTGAGTGTTATGTGGAAACTAATTTGACAATAAACTATTTATAAAAAAAAAAAAAAAGAAGCAGAGCAGCAAGAATACCTCAAACCCAGCCAAAGAGCAAAAATAATAAAGATCAGGGCAGAAATGAACAATTTAGAACCCAAAAATACAGTTGGATAGATCAATGAAAACAAGAGTTGGCTTTGATAAAATAAACAAAATTGATAAACCTCTAGCCAGGCTTCTCAAAAAGAAAAGACAGAGCACCCAAATAGACAAAATCACGAATACAAATGGATTTATTACAACCAATCCCTCAGAAACGCAAGCAATTATCAGGGAATACTATGGAAATTTATGTGCCAACAAATTGGACAATCTAGTAGAAATGGACAAATTCCTAAACACACACACAAACTACCAAAATTCACATGGGAAGAGATAGAAAATCTGAACAGACCCATAACTAATGAGGACATCGAATCAGTTATCAAAAATCTCCCAACAAATAAGAGCCCTGGGCCACATGGCTTCCCTGGGGAATTCTACCAGACATTTAAAACAGAATTAATACTCATTCTTCTCAAGTTATTCCAAAACATAGAAATCGAAGGAAAACTTCCAGACTCATTTTATGAAGCCAGCATCACTTTGATTCCCCAGCCAGACAGAGACCCAGCAAAAAAAGAGAACTACAGGCAAATATCCTTGATGAATAGAGATGCAAAAATCCTCAACAAGATCCTTGCAAGTTGAATTCAACAGCACATAAAAAGAATTATCCACCAAGATCAAGTGAGATTCCTTCCTGGGTTCCAGGGCTGGTTCAGTATTCACAAATCAATCAATGTGATACATCACATCAACAAAAGAAAAGATAAAAACCATATGATCCTGTCCATAGATGGAGAAAAAGCATTTGACGAAATACAGCATCCCTTTTAATTAAGACCCTCGAGAAAGTTGGAACAGAAGGAACTTACTTAAACATCATAAAAGCCATCTATGAGAAGCCCTCAGCTAACATCATCCTCAATGGGGAAAAACTGAGAGCTTTCCTCCTGAGATCAGGAACACGACAGGGATGTCCACTCTCACCACAGTTGTTTAACATAGTGCTGGAAGTCCTAGCATCAGCCATCAGACAACAAATGGAAATAAAAGGCACCAGAATTGGCAAAGAAGAAGTCAAACTTTCACTTTTCGCAGACGACACGATACTCTACATAGAAAACCAGCAAACTCCACCAGAAGACTACTAGAACTGATCCATGAATTCAGCAAATTTGCAGAGTACAAAATCAACGTACAGAACCGCAGCAATTTCTTAGTGGACACATCCCCAAAGACAAGGGAATCAAGAGCAAAATGAACTTTTGGGACCTGATCAAGATTAAAAGCTTCTGCATGGCAAAGGAAACAATCTATAAAAGTAATAAGGAACTGACAGAATGGGAAAAGAGTTGCAAATGACATATCAGATAAAGGACTAGTATCCAATATCTATAAGGAACTCACCAAACCCCACACCCGAAAAACAAACAATCCAGTGAAGAAATGGGCAGAAGATATGAACAGACACTTCTCCAAAGAGGACATCCAGATGGCCAACAGACACATGAAACGATGCTCAAAGTCACTCCTCATCAGGGAAATACAAATCAAAACCACACTGAGATACCACTTCACGCCGATCTGAGTGGCTAAAATGAGCAAATAAGAGGACTTTAGATGTTGGCGAGGATGTGGAGAAATGGGCACCCTCCTACACTGCTGATGCAAATGTAAACTGGTGCAGCCCCTCTGGAAAACAGTGTGGAGGATCCTCAAAATATTAACAGCAGAACTCCCCTATGACCCAGCAATAGCACTGCTAGGAATTTACTCAAGGGATACAGGAATGCTGATGCATAGGAGCACATGTACCCCAATGTTCATAGCAACACTCTCAACAATAGCCAAATCATGGAAAGAGCCTAAGTGTCCATCAACGGACGAATGGATCAAGAAGATGTGGTTTGTGTATACAATGGAATACTACATGACAATGAGAAAGAATGAAATCTGGCCATTTGTAGCAACATGGATGGAACTTTAGGGTGTTATGCTGAGCAAAATAAGTCAGGCATAGAAGGACAGCTACCATATGTTTGCACGTATAGTTGGATTAGGAGGAACTTAACGGGGAACCATGGGCGAGAAGAAGGGGGGAAATGGGGGGGAG
>NW_024082063.1:49697-56689 GCF_003009895.1 Hyaena hyaena | reverse complement strand
ACTGGGTGTTTTATGGAAACCAGCTTGACAAAAACTATTATAAAATTGATAAAATTGATAAACATCAAGCCAGACTCGTAATGAGAAAGGACGTAAATAAGTACAATCACAAATGAGAGTGCAGAAATCACAATCAACGTCAAAGAAATACAAGTATAAAAGTATATTATGAAAGACTTTATGCCAAAAATTACACAACCTACAAGAAATGGATAAGTTATTAGAAACATGCAAACTATCAAAATTTAAATAGCGAGAAATAGAAGATGAATAGACCTATAACCAGTGAAGAAATTGAATGAGTAGAAAAAAAAAAAAAAAAAAAGAAAAGAAAAGAAAAGAAAAACAACCCCAATAAACAAAAGTCCAGGACCAGACGGGTTCACAGTCAAATTCTACCAAACATATAAAGAGGAGTGAATACCTATTCTTCTCAAACTATTCCAAAAAGAAAAGGAAAGAATTCTTCCAAATTCATTCTATGAGACCAATATCACCGTGACAGCAAAACCGGATAAAGACTCAATTAAAAAAAAGAACTATAGGACAATATCCCTGATTAATATGGATGCAAAAGTCCTCAGTAAAATACTAGCAAATCAAATCCAACAGTACCTTCAAAAATCATTCACCATGATAAAGTCGGATTTATTCCTGGGCTGCAAGTGTGGTTCAATATTCACAAATCAATCAACATGATAAACCACATTAATTAAACAAACAATAAGAATCATATGATCCTTTCAATAGATGAAGAAAAAGCATTTAAACTGTACCACATCCATTCATGAAAAAAACCCTCAACAAAGTAAGGTTAGAGAAAATAAAACTCTACATATAATTAAGTCCATATATGAAAAACCCACAGCTAATATCATCCCCAATGTGGAAAAACCAGTATCTCTTCCTCTTCAGTTAGGAACAAGACATGGATGTCCACTCTTGCCACTGGTATTTAACATAATACTGTAAGCCCTAGCCACAGCAATCAGCAGGAAAAAGAAAAATATGGCACTCAAATCAGCAAGGAGGAAGTAAAACTTTTACTCTGCAGATGACATGATACTCTATATAGAAAATCTGAAAGACTGCATTAAAGAATTGCTAGACCTGATACACAATTTCAGTAAAGTCATGGGATACAAAATCGATGTATAGAAATCTATTTCACTTCTATATATCAGTAGTGAAGCAGCAGAAAGTGAAATTAAGGAATAGTTCGATTTACAATTGCACTAGAAACCACAAGATACTTAGGAATTAACCTAACCACAGAGGTAAAAGATCTGTACTCTGAAAACTAAAACAATGATGAAAGAATTTAAAGATGACACAAAGAAATGGAAAAACATTCCATGCTCATTGTATGGTAGAACAAATATTGTTAAAATGTCTATATTACCCAAAACAATTTAAACGTTTATTGCAATCCCTATCAAAATACCTCCATCTTTTCCCACAGAGCTAGAACAATCCTAAAATTTGTATGAAACCACAAAAGCTCCCAAATAGCCAAAGCAATCTTGAAAAAGAAAAGCAAAGTGCTGGAGGCATCATAATTCTGGACTTCAAGTTATATTACAAAGCTGTAGTCATCAAGACAGTATGGTACTAGCACAAAAACAGACACACAGATCAATAGAATAAGATAGAAAATCCAGAAATAAACCCAGAACAAGATAGCCAATTAATCTTTGACAAAGCAGGAAAAAATATCCAATGGTATACAGTCTCATCAACAAATGGTGCTGAGAAAACTGGACATCAAAATGCAAAATAATGAAACTGGTCCACTTTCTTACCGAAAAACAAATTCATAATGGATAAAAGACCTAAAAGTGAGACAAGAAGCCATTAAATTCTAGAGGACAGCATAAGCACTAACCTCTTTGACATCGACTGTGACAACCTCTTACTAGATATTTTTATTGAGGCAACGGAAATAGATAAAAATAAGCTACTGGGACTTCATCAACAAATAACTTTCTGCACAATGAAGAAAACCAAGGGCAACTTACAGAATGGGATGTCTTTTTCCAAAGAAGACATAGAGATCGCCAGCTGACACATGAAAACATGCTCAACATCACTGGTCATCAGGGAAATGCAAACCAAAAGTACAATAAGATACCACTTCATACCAGTCTGAATAGCTAAAATTAACAAAGAACACAACAGGTGTTGGCGAGGATGCGGAGAAAGGGGTACCCTCTTACACTGTTTATAGGTATCCAAACTGGTGGAGCCACTCTGGAAAACAGTATGGAAGTTCCTCAAAAAGCTAAAAATGGAAATATCCTATGATCCAGAATTTCACATGTACGTTTTTACTGAAAGGATACAAAAATGCACCAGTTTACATTCCTTCCAACAGTGTAGCATGGTGCCCATTTCTCCACCTCCTCACCAGCATCTATGGTCTCCTGATTTGTTCATTTTAGCCACTCTGACCAGCCTGAGGTGGGATCTCAGTGTGGTTTTTATTTGTGTTTCCCTGATGATGAGGGACGCTGAGTATTGTTTCATGTGTCTGTTGGCCATCTGGATGTCCTCTTTGGAGAAGTGTCTGTTCATATATTCTGCCCATTTCTTCACTGTATTGTTTGATTTTTGGGTTTGGAGTTTGGTGAGTTCCTTATAGATTTTGGAGACTAGCCCTTTATCTGATATGTCATTTGCATCTATCTTTTTCCATTCCGTAGGTTGCCCATTAGTTTTATGGATTGTTTCCTTTGCTGTGCAGAAGCTTTTAATCCTGGTGAGGTCCCAATAGTTCATTTTTGCTCTTCATTCCCTTGCCTTTGAGGATGTGTCAAGTAAGAAATTGTTGCACAATTTTGAGATCAAGGCTGTTGAGACCAAGGAGGTTGTTTCCTACTTTCTCCTCTAGAGTTTTGATGGTTTTCTGTCTCACATTCAGGTCATTTATCCATTTTGAGTTTATTTTTGTGTATGGTGTGGGAAAATGATCTAGTTTCATTCTTCTGCATGTTGCTGTCTCCCAGCACCATCTATTTAAGAGGCTTTTTTTCCATTGGATACTCGTTCCTGCTTTGTCAAAGATTAGTTGGCTGTACATTTTTGGATCCAAGTCTGAGTTCTCTATTCTATTCCATTGGTGTATGTGTCAATACCATACTGTCTTGATGATAACAGAAATGCTTCCCGTCTTGCAGCCATCCGCTGCTGGGTCTTGAGAAACTGCATCCTTTCAACCACCCAACACCCTGGCTTTAGACAGCTGCATGAACAGCTCTGCCCTGGGACTTAAAAATCCAAGACTTTCAAGGGCATTTTTGAAACCTCCTGTATCCATCCATTCATCTAGTTAACAGGCATTTAAGACCAAACTCTACACCATCCCTTGGTGAAGTTTTAGGCTTCTCCAAAATAGAAAGATTGACGAAGAGTATGGATAGGGTGGTGCAGTAAATTCAGATGTTAATCTAAGAAGAGATTATTCTTTCCCATGAAAGAAACTTAATTCCAACCTTTTCAATTTTTTTATAATTGATCATTTAAAAATATGTTTTAGGTGGGCCTGGGCGGCTCCATTGGTTAAGTATCCAAGTGTCCAACTCTTGATCTCATCTCAGGTCTTGATCTCAGGGTCGTGAGTTCAAGAACAGCATTGGGATTTGGCCTGGAAGTGAAGCCTAGTCAAAAAAAGAAATTAAATCAATAAAAATATGCTTTTAAACCCTGCAATTCTCTCCACATGTCTAATTTCTGTCCTCTTTACCTATATTCTTGCCTTTGCACAAAAATACGGATAATCCTGGATACTACCTATATTCTCACATTTGCACAAAAACACTAAGAATTCTGGATACTAAATTCACATCTCCCTGTGCTTCCCCTCCTACTCAGTCTTCATCCTTCATCTAAGAAGGTCATTTTTCCCCATGCTTCAGTGAAAAATAAATTTCCAACTCAACAACTTCTGTGTCACATTTACAGATCAGAAATGTTGAAATTATTGTTCAAATGAAGACAAATAAAAAAAGAATTCCCTACCCCTGAAAATAATGTAATTGCTTGAGAACAGATAAGAGGTGCACTGCAGTGAGACAAATACATAAAAGCTAGAATTTTAAAATACCTCCCATACAGTCAGAGTCACATAACTGGAAGGCTGTGCTTTAGACAATGGATTCTCAAGAGAAGCACACATTTTCTCTGACATATCTCATGCTTTTGCTTCACTGAAAAGGTTTTGCAAATATGTTTTGTTCAGGTTAGCAATAATTTTTTTTTATTGTCACTCTAGGAATAGCTGTCTTATCTGTCTATTGTTGTATGCTTGTTTGTTTCTCAAGGGATTAGCAAGTATGGAATAAAATCATGTAAAATTGTAATGTTCCAAACTCTGTTACGTTTAAATATATTATCTAAATGCATATTCTAGGGCTGCCTGGGTGCTTAGTTGTTTGAGCATCCAACTTCATGAGTTTTTATTCCTGTGTCAGGCTCCACACTGGCAGCTTGGAGCCTGGGGCCTGCTTCGGATTCTGTGTCTCCCTCTCTCTATGCTCCTCTCTTGCTGCTTCTACCCATCTCACAATCTGTCCCCCCTCTCTTTCTCGAAAATAAAAACATTTAAAAATTTTAAAAAATAAATGCATTTTCTAATATACCATATTTAGACAACACAGTGATGGTGATATGTAATTGGGGAGATAGATGACTCTTGGAGTTTTCTTTTCATTTATAATTATTTTTCTGCATCATAAAAACATGATGCTATACTTTCTTGTGGTATGTGACTATGAAAAAGAAAATCTAGAAAACACTATGCATGCATCTAAATATATAAATATAAATGTAAAAAATGCTTGAATTAATAAAAATTTGTGATAAGATAGTCTTTATCAAATAATTCCAAATGTACATACCATACCTCTGTGGGGTGAACCTTAATTCTACCTCCCACACTTGAGCCCAGAGCTGACAGTATTTCACTTCTAAAAAATAGAATAGGTGAATGGGTGATGGTTACTTTATATTGGAAAAAGTAAACAAACACCGCCTTAACCTTGTAATGAGAGTCAATAGCTCCAGTGATAAAGTGAGGTCTTGTGGGTATCATGTCCTCTCACCCTCTCAGATGTGAGGTGATGAGAAGGGCACTTCAACCTTTTTTCTTTCTCAATGTCCACAACCACTATCTAATAAGGAGAAAAGTAACAGGCTATGCATGTACTACTCAATACACAGGGTCATGACAACATTCTGGCACTCCCACAAACACTATACAAGAGTTACAATAGGAAACCACAATCCCGTTCCTAGGTACACAGCCAAGAGAAATGGCAACAAATGTACACATAAAACCTTGTATACTAATGTACATAGCACCATTACTGATAATAGTCCAAATTGGAAACAGCTTGAATGTCCACTAAATAATAAAAAACAACAACAACAAAGAAAATTTGGTACATTATTTGACAATAAAAGAAAGGAAGTACTTATATGTGCTACAATATGAATGAAACTTGAAAATGTTAAGCTCAATGAAAGCTGAAAATGAAAAAGACCACATATTACATGATTTCATTTATATAAAATGTCCAGGGAATGTTCACCCAAATGCTTTACCCAACATTTTCAATCCTGATTCTAGAAAGCTCTGTCACAGAGCTCTAGAAAGTTTCTGTCACAGACTCTCCCTCCCATTTTCCTGTTCCATATTGTCACAGCAGCAATTCAGGTTTTTCTCACCAGATGGCACCAAATAATCACCATATTGTTCAAGCAGCTGGTCAGGTTTTTGCCACCAGATGGCACCAGAGGGTACCCAGAGTCTTCTAGCAGCTGTTGAGGTTTTTGCCACCAGATGGCACCAAAGGATCACCATTTTGTTTAAGCACCAGTTCAGAATTTTGCCACCAGATGGCACCAGAGGATCACGACATTGTTCAAGCAGCAGTTCAGGTTTTAGCCACCAGATGGCACCAAGGGATCACCATATTGTTCCAGTAACTGTTCAGGTTTTCACCACCAGATGGCACCAAATATCACTATACTATTCAAGCAGCTGTTCAGGTTTTTGCCACCAGATGGCAGCAAAGAATCACCATATTGTTCAAGAAGCTGTTCAGAGTTAAGCTACCAAACGGCACAAGAGGATCACCATATTATTCAAGCAGCTGTTCAAGTTTCTGCCACCAGATGGCAGAAAACAATCACCATACTGTTCAAGAAACCGTTCAGGTTTTTGTGTCACCAGATGGCACCAAAGGATCACCATATTGTTCAAGAAGCTGTTGAGGTTTTTACCACCAGATGGCACCAAAGGATCACCATATGTTCAAGCAGCAGTTCAAGTTTTTGTCACCAGATGGCACCAAAGCTCACCATAGTGGTCAAGCAGTGGTTCAGATTTTTGCCGCCAGATAGCAACAAAGGATCACTATATTGTCAAATCACCTGTTCAGGATTTTGCCACCATATGGCACCATAGGAACACCAGATTCTTCTAGCAGCTGTTGAGGTTTTTGCCACCAGAACACACCAAAAGATCACATTATTGTTCAAGCAGCTGTTCAGGTTTTTGCTACCAGATGACAGCAAAGAATAATCATATTGATGAAGGAGCTATTCATGTTTTTGGCACCAGACGGATGCAAAGAATTACCAAATTATTCAAGTAGCTCTTCAGGTTTTGGCAACAGATGGAACCAAAGGATCACCATATTGCTCAAGTAGCTGTTTAGGTTTTTATCACCAGATGGCACCAAAGTATCACCGTATTTTTAAGCAGCTGTTCAAGTTTTTGCGACCAGATGGCACCAAAGAATCACAATATCATTCAAGCAGCTGTTCAGATTTTTGCCACCAGAAGGCAGGAAAGGATAACCATATTGTTCCAGTAACTGTTCAGGTTTTCGCCACCAGATGGCACCAAAGAATAACCATATTGATGAAGGCGCTATTCATGTTTTTGGCACATGATGGCACCAAAGAATAACCATATTGATGAAGTAGCT